>NW_024424897.1:556754-645385 GCF_017311325.1 Ursus maritimus
TTTTTCAGAAATACTCCCATTAAGCCCAGCTAACCGGTGTTTCCAATCACCAGAACTCTACACACAGTGAGCTGTACCTTTGAAACCCTAGCACACCCCTGACAGGCACCCTGAGACCTCACCTGCCCACACATAGGGAGCTCTGTTCCACATGCAGTCACCAGACACGGACACAGATTATCATCTGGCTCTGTTTCTTTTGTTTTACATTTTCTCTGAAGCACAGCCACGCTGTTCTAGATTAAAATATCGTCAGTATCACCAGGGTTTCTTGTCCAATGTGCTGAGAGACCTGCAGGTAGCCGGATCTGAAAGTGCTCTCCAAATCCAGCATTCTCCTCCCTGCCAACTAAGAAATGCCACTAGCTGTGCACAGGGAGGCAGGCAGGGTACAGATGCCTCAGGCCAGGGAGGCTGGTTCTTATTTTGTACCTTCCACAATCGAAGACCTTCACATGACTAAAGACCCCTTACAAAGGAAATGTTCAGGTTTTGGCTGGTGGACTATTTTTTATTATAACATGCTTATACGTCTACAGGAGGAAGAAAAAAGTTTTTGCCCCTCATTAAACAGAAAATGGTTCCCCCCACCCCCACCACTAGGTTATGGTTNNNNAGGGTTCAGCAGACACATTTCTCAAAGGATCATTTACTCACTAAGCCCGAAAGACTGTTGCCATTCCTTGTGACTTAATGAATTCAAGAACTGTAAACGTATGTTTCTTCTTTTATTATGCTTTTAATATTCTGTATTTCAGATCTGCCTTTCCCATACTGCCTGAATTAGAGAGGTCCTACTGTACATCCAGTAAGCAGACACACAGAACACAGACACACAGAAGAAAAAGAAATTACAGTGTCAAAGTTTAAAAATTAAATTAAAAAGCTGAACAAGGAAATAAGCACTGATTTTTCAGAGAGTCCTCTGAGGAGGCTCAGGTTCCAGATACCCCAGGAATGATCTGAAAGCAGAGGCACACAAGCAGGTGGGCTCCCCAATTTACACAGAGCAGCACCACATTTATCTGTTTATGTACGGCCCGATGGGAGACCTTCTGAAGAAAGTGTTCCTTGATAAAACAGTCTGAAAACCATCTCTGTGGTAGACTTCGAGAAGCTAGGTACGCCAGCAGATGCAGATAAGGAAGACAGAAGAAAGCCTAAGTGAAGGATGGGCTGGGTTTTTAACTTTCCTTTACTTCAGACACAGGAAGTTAACTGCAATGGTTGAAGGGAAACCTTTCAAATAATCCATGCCTTTCCCATCCATGGGGACAGTGACCCTAAAAACCACAGGCTGAGGCCTGCTTCTAGAACCACTATTCCTTTGGCTCTGCGCAGAGGCCAGAGAGCGGGGACAGTGGCTCCAACACTTTCTCCTCCTGAGCAAAAGAGGGTCTCCCTCGCCTCACTCTACCTCTGCCCTGTGCCCCAGGTACGGAAAGCAGCTCAAGTGTCCTTTCAGTTGTCAATCAGCATCTACTGACATGTCACAGAAACACTTCATAACAAACCGAAACAGATTTACCTGCCAGCCCTTGTCCGCTGTCCTGTAGTACGGGTAATTTTTAGTGATGTGAGTATAAATTCCATTTAGAGTAAGTTGCTTATCAGGAGCCATCGTAATTGCTTGTACGATTAATTGTGCATAGGAATAAGGTGGCTTTGAATCATCCTGTATTTAAGTGAAAAAAAGAGAGATTATTGAAGTTATCAAAAATTAAGTGTTCCTGGGAAAACGCTTAGTTTTCCTTACTATGAAGATATAATCTGATTGAAAAGCATTTGGAGGGGCGCCTGGGTGGCACAGCGGTTGGGCGTCTGCCTTCGGCTCAGGGCATGATCCCGGCATTATGGGATCGAGCCCCACATCAGGCTCCTCCGCTGTGAGCCTGCTTCTTCCTCTCCCACTCCCCCTGGTTGTGTTCCCTCTCTCGCTGGCTGTCTCTGTCTCTGTCAAATAAATAAATAAAATCTTTAAAAAAAAAAAAAAAAAAAAAGAAAAGCATTTGGAAAGTTTACAGAAAGCAAATGGAAAAGTGTACAAGCAGTGTAAAAACGAATATTAAAACCACATAAGGAGAAATGCCACACAGCAAAACCAAAAAACATAAAGAAACGAAAAAAGCTACTTGACCTCAGTAGAGTCCAGGGCAACACACGTTGCCAGAGGCCCGTCACATGGATCTAGCAATCAAGTGAAGGGTCAGGATGGCGACGCGGGGGGAGGGAACTGCCACTCCCTCCCAGGCCCTGGTGGACCCTCAAGCACACGAAAGCCAAGGTGACAACCACTTGGAACCACGCGTCCCATCAACTGAGAAGCTCCTCACGCTAGGAAATCCCATACAGAGGGGGGCACCATATGCCACATGCTGGGCTCCGACCCTGGGGTCTCAGGCACTTGGGCGGGTGCTGTTCTAGTGTGCAGGGCTGCTGCGCATACGGCAGAACACGGACATCCCTGCTTCCAGTGCACTCCAGGTCACAAGTAGCTCCTTGTCACCGTAACAACTCAGAACGCCACATACACATGCATAATATGCCCACTGGGGAGAGGGTACACCCCTGGTTGTGAAGTGGAAAATGTACGAATCAACTTAAATGAACCAGAAGGCATAATAGTGAATGCAAACGGGAAGCTGCAAAAGAATATATTCAAGACAATACTCATTACATGAGGCTTAAAAATGAGCAATTTAGACATTTTTAGGGATAAACACAAAAGGAGTCAAAGAAGAGACAAGCAAGGACTGACTGACAGACGAGGCAGGAAGACAGACCTGCCAGGGAGAGGAACATGGGCTTCAATTGCCCAGGCCATGCTCCGTTCTGACAGCCAGCGGTGGGGACATGTTCTACACAGAAAGACGGAATCATCTGCAACCCCAGCACCCCACCTTTAAATGGCTAGTATTTCCTGAGCACTTAGGCTGGGCGCTGCCCCATCTACCCTGAGTGGACACACTCTGAGTTACACGAAAGGTCCAGGCAGACCGGCACCGCTGGAGACCACACCAGGCGCCAGGGAGAGAGCATGAAGCCCTCTTCACTTCCCTGCGCTTAGGCCATTTGGTGTGCTTCCTTTATTCTAGATGAAAAATGTAACATGGATATACTTTTTATATATATAACACTTTTTATAAAGTGAATGTCAGTACAACCAACACTAGGTCGAGAGAACACAGCCCACCTTCCAGAAGCTTCCATATGCCCTGAGCCCACAGCCTCTACCTCCCAAAGAGGCCACCATTACTCCTAACATTCTATAGTAATCATAATCTTGTTTTATCATCTCAGAGTGCATCCCGGAAAAAAGACAATTTAGTTCTGACTGATTTTAAAAAGGCAAATGGACAAAAGGGAATCCTACAGGGGGCGCCTCTTTGTGCCCACCTCCCCTGCTCAGCACACCTTGTACAGGAGGCTCCTGACTGCAGCAGACAGGCGGGGCATGGCTACGGCGCATGCATCCCACGGCCGTGCAGTTTGTACTGCAAATATGTCACACTGCACACATATGTAAATAAAATAATACATGCACTGCTTTATGTCTCTCACTCAGCATTATGCCAAGGACACTTCCACATCGGCAGCTATGTTGCACGATACTCCCCTGCTTGTTCGTTCTTCTCTTATGGGGCATTTAGGCTGCTTTCAATTTTCTATTTTATATAACCTTATGTTTGAGATTTTTGGCATTTCCTTTAGACACAGTCCTAGAAGGGGCATTACTGGGTCAAAGAATAAAAACATGCAGGGTCACAGCGTGGACCATCCCAAAAAGGTGCGTTCTGCGCACACATGCATTCAGACACAAGTGCATGCACAATCGTCCGCATCTGTGAGAGGACGAAACCTCAGGAACAGTTTCCCGGGACACAGTGCACATCACCTTGTGAGGACCACGGGCTTCTCTTATCCTCCACCAGCTCAGCTCTCAGCAGCTGGGCCCACAGATGCCACCGGGGAGCACCCAGTGCTGAATGACTAAAAGAATTCAAGACCCCACCCCAAGAACAAGGGACGGGCCCCACAACCAGCCACACATCCACTCTGATGTGAATCTCAAAGGCCCTAATCGGGATGTTCATAGACCTACAGACCACAAAGTGAGGACA
Source organism: Ursus maritimus (assembly GCF_017311325.1). Taxonomy (NCBI): domain Eukaryota; kingdom Metazoa; phylum Chordata; class Mammalia; order Carnivora; family Ursidae; genus Ursus; species Ursus maritimus. Next base: position 560,876 of record NW_024424897.1, read on the forward strand.
GCTGGCTGTGTGACGGCCCCGGGTTCTGTTTCAAGGCTATAAAACATTTACCTTTGGGCTGTCTCCACCAGAAGCTTCCTTTTCATTTTCTGGCTGCGAGTTGTCGGCCATTAAATTGAGGTCAGCTGGTATCACACGGCCCATTTTGTACCCCGAAGACCCTGCTCCCCGGGGGCTGGATGGGCAGGAGTTTGCAGCACTGTGGACGGGAAAAGGTCACTGCTATCAGTTTATTATAGAACATACCTCGCACTGTGCTTCCATGACCCATTCTGATTTCAAGTATAAAATAGAAGCATATCAGCATTTCCTACGGAACATGGCCTCATTAGTTCTCTGTGAAGTTTAGGATTACTCCAGGAGATACATGGAACAGATATCTGCTTCACATGTGTTATTTTACATAATCAGAAAACAAACTCTCAAAGGGGGTAGTGGTCCACCTGTTTCACCAGTGAGGAAACTGGTGGTTCTGGAACTTACCAAGGTTCTGGAAGCTCAGCATGGTTCTGGAACTTACCAAGGACACAGAACCGTATGTGATGGCCCCAGGGCTCCAGCCTGGCAGATGGACACAGAGCACATACTCCACTGACTCCCTTCCCACCAAGGACATGGCCTCCAGCTATACCAGAAAGGTCAGGGACAGTGTGGAGAGAGAGGAAGGCAGCCAGGCCAAGCACAGGAAGCAGAGAGAGGGGATGAGGCCGCGGACATGAACCCAGGTGGCATCAAGCCATGGAGCACATGAGTCAGGTCAGTTGGACACAACACACCCTAAACACAGAAAGAGGAACCTATTTTTTTCAAATTATTTATTTACTTATTTATTTATTTTTAAAGTAAACTCTACCCCCAACATGGGGCTGGAACACACGACCCCAAGATCAAGAGTTGCATATCCTATCGGCTGAGCCAGCGGGGCACCCAAGGAACCCATTTTTAAAACATGTGTGCTTTTTTTCACCAGGCAGGACTGGGGTGCTGCTTCCTAATCTCGGTGGTAACTGAAGGTCATCCACACTCATCTGTGGTGATTCCCCAAACTCCACATTTGAGCACCTGTTCCCTGTTCTATGCAGGACCAGACTTTAAAAAGAGAATGAGCCATGGAAGCGGAAGGACACCAAGGTAAGACAGTCAAAGAAATCCATCAAGTCCCACAACAGTATGCGCGGTTAGATCAGAGCTGGGTTTGGTGGGGGAAAGACAAGTACTGAAAATACATAGAAAATTTCTGGAAAATATACCTGAGACAGGAGTTACCTCCAAAAACCTGAGTGGAAAGTGGAGCAGGAGGAGAGGAAGGGGAGGGGGCGACACGCTCTTGGCCTGGCATGCTCTGCAGCAGGACGGGTCGCTCTGCCGTGAACACGCACCAACAGGACACGCACCAACAGTGTGTGTTCACTCACTGGCCGGGTGTTTACCTCAGGCCAGAACAACTCTCAAAGCTCTAGGGAGAGAAGCAGCAGGACTGCATGGAACGTACACTTCTCTGTCTTAAAGACCAGCTAACGTGGAAGAAGTGCTGACGTGGGGAAGGTGGGTGGCCCGACAGGGCTGGATGCTGGGTCTGGAAAAGGCAAGTCTGCTCCACCCATAAGCTGTCCACAGCCAGGCTCCCAGGCTGCTATCTTGCCCAGTGAGGGGACTACACGGGCCAACGCTGGCCACAGTGTGAGGGACTGGGGCGTGAGGAGGGAGAGCAAGGAAAACAAGAGGAAGACAGAGCAGAGGGTGAGGAGAGGCTGGCCCGGCGTCCACACCACGTGTCTCGTGAGCTGGTGTGCCGCTTCCGAGGCTGCCGCACCCGCCATGGGCTGGTCTCCCACTGGGTACACAGGGCTTGCTCCTCTTCCTCTGTGGATTCCACGTGCTTCCACAGTGCTGAACAAAGATCTGGTCACAGAGTTGCTGACGGCTGCCTCTCCACTGACACAGTGGTCATTTGGTCGACACACCACATGTGGACAAACTCAACCAAGTGGGAGACAAAGAGGCAGCTTCCCCAGCACAGCAGCCACAGGAGGAGGCAGAGGAGGGAGGGCCTGATGCCAAGAGCCACTGCCACGCAAAACACCAGGCCTGGGGCCGCAGGAGCCGCAGCCAGTCCACTCACCACTCCCTCCGCTTACGAATAAACCCAATACGGATTCCCTTCCAGAAGGCCTACTGCTGATGCTTGTTTTTAAGATTAGAAATAGAAGTGTTTGGCTGAAATGTGTAAGCCAGAGTCCCCAGTTCTCCGTGTGCCCTCCCTGGCTCTGCCACATGCAGCAACAGCCTGGACAGACCAGACGAACCCCACCCGCCGCCCAGCCGTGCCCTGGACAGACCTGGATGGCAGGAGCCTGATCAAGAGAGCAGCACGGTGTTCATTCTGCACCTCCATCTCCATCACTCACAGCTAAGATCACTAGTCCTCTCTTCTGTGAGCCGACAGAACTTAGAAGCCTGACACATCTGAGCTCCGCCCGCCTCACAGCAGAGCTCCACTTCAACCACACGCGGCAATCTAACCTGCTCAAAGCACACGCATCTGCAGGATCCCATGGCTGTTCTTGACCTGACTCTCAGCTAGTGCCCTCTGAGAGCTCAGCACAACCTGACCACTGTCCTCCGGGTTCTGGGTTCTGCACCTAGAGTGTGCCCCGAAGCCGCTGACCTCTGCTCCCTGAAGCACCCAGTCTCTCTTAGGACATCATGATGAACACAAGTTTGTCGCTTCACTGTGGTCAAACTCATCGATCCAAAGTACAAGTCATCAGAATTTCCATGAAATTGCAGCAAACTAAAAAAACTCAAGATGCAAATGAAAATGTATCTCAGAGTTTAGGCCAAAAAGGCAAATCACCTGCCCCTTCAACTTACACTCAAGTACAGAGACTCCATAAGTGAAGACTAGGAACATTTGGGAACTGTGTTTCACACGCAGGAAACCGGGAGCAAAGGGTGTTCGAAAACTGAATGGGATGTGAAGCACCCTCACACCTCCCTCTCTGTGTTGTGTCCACCCCGGGAAGGGAGCAGTGCTGCTGTGTGCTCCTGCCCGTTACTGTGACTTATGATGGCTTCTGCAAGTCCCAAGGCAGGAGGTGAGGCATGAAATTGGGATGCGGTCATGGACATCTCAGCAGGCACACCCCTGCAACCCGACCCTGTGGTGACCCCTGCCCTCCACATGAGCTGCTGTACCTGATGGTTCCCGTCGGGGAGGGGAGGGGACTGATGAGGTGGGCCATGGTGTCTGGAATGTTGATGGTCAGGGGCGAGATGTGGGCCTGCACAGGCTTCACCGGGGACTCGGGAGCCTCCTGCTTCTCCCTCTTCTCACTGGACAGGGCAGTGAACGTGATCTTGATGTTTGTGCTCGGGAACCTGAACGTGCACCTGAAAGAGAAAAGCCAACTGTCAGCACCTGTCTGCCAGGATGGAGGGTGGGCGTCCCACCTACAACAGGACACAGAGCCCAAGTGTCCCCAGATGCCACTGGAGCTTCATCTGGTGTGCAAAAGCCATCGAGAAGCTCACTTCAAGCTCACCCCATGTGTTACGATTCGCTTAATGAATGAAAGAACAAAAAGGCATTTCATGACTTTAAAACACTAGTAAATAAATACGTTCTTTAGACCAGCCAAATGTAAGTAGAAAAAAGACTCAAACATGACTTAGTCTGCATTATTCCTTTTAAAATAAATATGCAAGTCTACCTGGGTCATTAAGCAATGTAATTTGTGGCTATTTCCTAATTAAGAAAAATCATTCCTTCTGAAGAATCCTATCACCTTTTTTACTGAGCAAACAAGAGCCAGAGATATTAAATTTCAGGGGAAAAGGTTTACAATTCAATACTCTGGTTCACTTTAATATAGCCTCCCTGACATAAATGAAGTATATTTACTTAAAAAAAAAAAAAAAGTAACGCAAGCCAAACATCTTTAAAAAATAAAATTTAAAGATAGCCCCAGAGACTCCTGGTCTCTGCCTGACCTCACATTCAGTTAAGTGGCACCTGACCTGTGTGCACATACATGGCCAGACAACCAGCTGATGGTACTCAGCTGGCCTCTGTTACGTGCATCCCAGGGCACCTGTGTTGGTGGTCAGCTCTGCCTGCCATGGAAAGATCCAGCATGTGCATGGAAGGTGGAGGTCCCTCCCACTTCTGGTGGCATTCTCAAGGTAATTCTTCCCACCGTTCTCGTTGAGGGCTAGAGAGGATGCCACTTGGCAGGGTTTTGACCCTTGCTGCCTGGTTTCCTCCCCCTACATTCCTTCCTTCGAAACGCACTGACATCAGATTGCCTGCCCCTTCACTTCCCTCATGAGGCATACCAGTCAGTCCTGCAGCCTCAGTGGACAAAGCAGAACCTGAGTGAATGCCTCCTTCCTGGCATCCAGCGCCTACACCCTTCCCTGTTCCTACCTCTTGGGGCTCCTTTTCAATCCACACTGGACTCTTCTTTACATCCCCATGTCTAAAGCCCCAGACCAAGACTCCAGCATCTGCGCTTCTCCGTTCACATTTACTGCCTGGACAAGCTCAGCCAGGCCCATGACCTTCACCTTCACACACTCCCAAATGACTCCAAAATCCACATTTCCTACACTCTGGACCTAATCTCTCACCACCTTCCTGATGCCTCCCTCTGTACTCACACTGGGCACCTCTAATAAGACTTCACACCAGCTCCTCCCCAGAGCTCCCCTTGGCAGTGAATGGCATCACCCAGCTGCTCAGGCCAGAAACGCAGGATTCACCCAGCCTACCTGCTAAGCCATTAGCTCCCACCTCAGAACACACCCATCATCAGAACTGAAAATATCTGCTCTACCAGAAGCCTTAAGACACTAAAAAAACAGGCCGCCTTTTCACCTTGTTCACCTTCTAGGAGAAAATTTTTACAAATCACATATCGGCAAAGAACTCATATCTAGTCTATAAAGGAGTATCTAAAGGTAATTGTAAGAAAACTAACAATCCACTTAGAAAATGGGCAAAAAAACTAAAGAAACAAACACAAAAACAAAAAACACTTCACCAAAGATACATAGGTGGCAAATAGGCACAAAGAGATGTTCACCCTCACCAGCCATTAGGGCAGGGCGACTCAAAACTGCCCCAAGATACCACTCCACACCTACTGGAGCGGGCAAAACTTACAAGACTGACAACACCAAGTGATGGCGAGGATGAGAAGGAAGAGGTCTCTCCTACGTGGCTGGTGGGAAGGTAAAAAAGTGCAGCCTTCTGGGAAATCAGCCTGGCAGTTTCTCTTAAAGCCACACATGTGTACCAGAGGATGAGGACCAAGCAACTGCATTCCTGGGCATGCATCCAGGGGAAACAAACACATGCACACAGAAACCTGCACAGGAATGCTCACGGCAGCTTTCTCTGGAACGGTCAAAGACGGGAAACTACTCCAAGGTCCTCCGACGGAAACAAACCATGGTTCATCCACATCACGAAACACCACTCGGCAACAAAATGGAATGAGCTACTGGTACAGCACCCACTGCACAGGGCGCCGTACTGAGTGAAAAAGCCAGCCCCCAGAAGTTTTATCCTCCATAATTCTATTTACGTAACATTTTCTTTTTCTTTTTTTTCTTTTAAGATTTTATTTTTTTGAGACAGAGCAAGAGCAAGTGCAAAAAATGGGGAGCGGGGGCAGAGGGAGAAGCAGGCTCCCCGCTGAGCAGGGAGCCCGATACAGGGCTCAATCCCAGGACCCTGGGATCATGACCTGAGCCGAAGGCAGACGCTTAACCCACTGAGCCACCCGGGCGCCCCTAGGTAACATTTTCAAAATGACAAAATCACAGACTTGGAGAACAGCCAAGTGGTGGCTAGGGGCTGGGGGAGGGAGGAGTGTGCAGCCCCAAAGAGGCAGCACCAGGGGGTCCTCTGTGTGCCGGATCTACCATCTGCTTCTCAGTCATAATACCATTAAGACAAACCTACACGGGTGACGACATGTCACACAATAAGGCACACCAGAATATCAATGCATGCAAACATTAGGGGGAAAACCCATGTATTGACAGCCCCAAACACTAGAAACCATACCACTCCCCGACCCCCCAGTCTGCTCCGGTGTGGTGATTCTCAGCTCCCAGGGACACTGGGCAGGGCATGGACAGTCCCATCACAGAGAAGAAATGCCCTGGGCACGCCCCTCACCTGCTGCTCACCTCTCCTGCCCGGCCCTTCTCTTGGGTTCCTGCCTTAGTCTGTGTGCACCCAGTAGCTACAGCTGAGCTGCACGCAGGGTTCAAAGACACAAGAAGGCCAGAGGGAAAGTCAGCCTCCTCCCTCCTGCCCTCAGGGACTACCCCCCCCCCCCCCCGTCCTTCCTCCACTTCCAGATCCCCAGAGGCTCCTACCCAACTGAGTCAGACCCCATGTCCCCTGCCTTTCATCCCTTCCTGCCCTCCCTTGCTGCAGAAGGTTCCCTCCCACACCTCATCCACCTATCCAAGAGCCTTCCCTAACTGCCCTGCCCCTCACTATGGCCTTCGGGACTCTATGTTACAACCACAATGGCTTGTTGTCATCTCAATACGAGGCAAGCTCCATGAGAGCAAAGCCCTTCCCTGCTGGGTTCACTGCTATAACCCAGAGCTTAGAAGAATCCCTGGTATATATGAAGCAGACCCTCAGTCTACACTTGTGGAATTAAAAAGTGCCCAGCTTCATATATTAAAAAGATAATTAAAATAAGCAGATCACATGACTAAAACAAACGAGAAAACTACAGTTAAACACCTTGCGACTGCCTCTTTATTGCTTGTATGAGATCTGAATCAACTCTAGGCTTAGAGAAGAAGGTGACAAGACCCCACTGGCCACTAAATTTTTAGCAAAACATATGACAACCATGGAAGGGTAAGTTTTCCTCCTTTTTCTCCCATACGTACCTGAGCCCCTGTCCTCAGACAAATCATCACCCCCACATCACCAGGAAGGCCAGGCTGTTCGAACAAGCTCCGCCATCCAGTGTGCAGGCCTCCAATCTGGTAGGGCGCTTACCTCTCTGTGGCTCAGTTTTCTCACTCATAAAACAGAGATGGCAGCATCTCCGTCTTCAAGTGATTAATTCAGATAATAATTAGCAAACACTCATGTTTATTAAGATGAAAAAAACTACCTTCAGCCCCACTTCAAGACATCAACACTTACTTTTCCTACAGACAGTATCGTCTACCTTGCTGTCTGTCCCACCGCCACCCTGAGAACTTACAGAAGGCCAGCCTCAAGCAGGGCAATAGCACACACACCTGCCTGTCTTGCGAGGGGCGCAGAAGCAACAGGACACTGCGCACAACTCCAACAGGGGAACTCCAGAAAAGCAAGCTCTTCCCTCCCCCACAGGGCATAATACGTGTCTCCCAGCGTTTATTTCTGCTTTTCACAAAATAAGACCACACCCTCCACACTGGTCCTCAGCTTGTACTTTTCCAGAGTGTCACCCACGGCATCCGTGCACACAGAAACAGCTGAGTGCTGCCATAGGAACAGAACACTGCCCCATCAAGGACCTCCTTCCTTTGTATCTGAGTCCCAAGGTTTCCAATTAAAGGCAATGATTGACAGTGTCCCCTGATTGTCTCCCTGGCACAGGTGCTGTCAGGAAACCTCAAACTCCAAGTGCACACAGGGTATCGAAATTGAGGAGCTGTCAGGCCACCTGCTGATAGCCTCTGATGCACAGCGTGTGAGACTTCCATCCTGGCCACCACTGGACACTACTGCCACCAACCCCACCCCACTGACAGGTGAAAACAGTGAAATCTTGCTGCTTTCACCTAGGAGGAAACCTCTTCTCTTACATGTAGGAGCCTTGAAACACACTTAAAAACCACCTAGACATCCTGGTAACTTTTTATTTATAAATCTGGGTTCTGATTACATGGGTGAGTTTCTGTGAAAATTCATCAAGTTACACATGTATGATACATGTGCTTTTCTGTACAAACAGTACACTTCAACAGAGAGGGTTATCATTTTAAAAAGCCATCTGTGGGGCACCGGGATGGTGCAGTCAGTTGAGCGTCTGACTTTTGATTTCGACTCAGGTCGTGATCTTTGGGGTTGTGGGATAGAGCCCCACATAGGGTTCTGCGCTCAGCATGGAGTCTCCTTCAGATTTTCTCTCCTTCTCCCTCCCACTCACTCTCTCTCAAGTAAATAAAATCTTAAATTAAAAAAAAAAAAAAAAAGGCCTGGGTGGCTCAGTCGGTTATGTGTCCGACTCTCAATTTCAGCTCAGGTCATGATCTCCGGTTCACGGGACAGAGCCCCACATCAGGCCTTGTGCTTAGCGGGGAGTCTGCTTCCGATTCTCTCTCCCTCTGCCCCCACCCCCGGCTCACACGTGCTTTCTCTCTCTCAAATGAATAGATAAATCCTAAAAAAAAAAAAAAAAAAAAAGCAAAATGCTGATAACGTGCTAAGGGGTTCACAGTGCTGTTTTCTATACTTCTGTGCTAACAATGGCCTATTTTTTTTTTTTAAGATTTTATTTATTTATTCGACAGAGATAGAGACAGCCAGCGAGAGAGGGAACACAAGCAGGGGGAGTGGGAGAGGAAGAAGCAGGCTCATAGCGGAGGAGCCTGATGTGGGGCTCGATCCCACAACGCCGGGATCACGCCCTGAGCCGAAGGCAGACGCTTAACCGCTGTGCCACCCAGGCGCCCCTACAATGGCTTATTTCTTTACCTGGGTTGTGATTTCACTAGTACCCACATTACAGGTATAAGTGATTTTTCTATGTAGGCTACGTTCAAGGTGAAATACACTACAACTGTTTTCAGGTTCTCTATGGAGTTCAATTAGATATGAAACCCTCACTCCCCTTTAGGGTGGGTGAATGACCACCACCTGACTTTTCTAAGCAAGAAATAAAAAAGAGCAGAATAATTTTGATTAGTTGCCTCACAAAACTAAAAACAGCAGCAAAACATTAGAGTAGCATGAAGGTGAAGATGAGCCCAGGTGAGGGGATCCTCCTCAGACCGCTGCCTTCCCAACACCACCACCGAGTGGCCTGCATTTCAGGGCTGGAGAGGCCACCCTCTCTGTGCACCCTGATCCACTTCCCTGCAGTGGCAAGGGTGTGAGTGCCCATGTCTCACACTACCATCACAATACCTAACATGAGGTGTTCTTTAAAAATACTTTAACTGAGGGGCACCTGGGTGGTCAGTCAGTTAAGCGTCCAATTCTTGATTTTGGCTCAGGTCATAACCTCAGGGTCCTGGGATCGAGCCCCGCATCAGGCTCTGTGCTGGGCATGCAGCCTGCTTAAGATAGTCTCTGTCCCTCTCCCTCTCCCCTGCCTTGTGCACACATACTTGCTTACACACTCATTCTCTTAAAAACATATATATATATTTTTGTAACTGACCCTAAAAGATCTGTAATGAAGCTCAATATGAGAATATGAATCTGTTTATAAGACCCTGACAATTATGACAAAATAACAGAGGAAAGGGAAAGATGAAGAAATGAACAGTAAGACAAGCTACTCCGATAGCAGAATCACAAACCCTTCAGTGAAAACGACCAGAAGCATGACTCGCAGGACAGCAACCTCGGGGTGCCGAGCACCTCTAAGAACTGAGAAGCTGCACACCCTGGACCACAGTCACAACCGACAGCACCGACACAACAGCTGATGCTGGCAAACATACGCAAAGGACCCTGATAAAAATTAAGTTTCTTTTACTTGAACACATGTTAACCATTTTAACGTGGCTTCAGACTTGCATATACCCCTCCCTCCCCGTACTCACTCTCCTGTACTTGGTGACTGCAATGGGAACTCTTACAAATGAGATATGCACACCAGCGGCCTTAGTCCTGAGCTTTGCATAATGAGATCTGCAGAGAGCCTCCTGACATCCTTCTCTGCTGTGGCACAGATCACTCACTCAGACGGAGAGACTCCCTGAGCTGGAAAAATCTCACGGGTGTGCTCCATTTCTGCCTATTCGAAAACACACATCTGGATGCAAATTAGTCATTATTAGGTTATTATTAGTTATTAGGTTAACTCTGGAATCTCAAGTTTTTTAAGAGTATTTCAGAAATTTTAAAAACTCTTCACAATTTGTTATTTTACCTAATTCAGTGATCTACCCACACAGCACCAACTCGGTTTGGTGCCCTGCAGATGAGGAGACCACTCTGGAGGGAACCAGAGTAACCGCAGTGGTGCACAGGAAAGACCTGCAGACGCCTCCCCTCCCACTATGGCACAAAGTGGCAGCAGTGTCCCCACTGTGGGGCTCACACAACCTCACCTCTGGGCTTCTTGCTAAAAATAACTAAGACAATTTCACCAGGAGGAAAAACATGAGACAAATCCAAATCCAGGAGCATCCTACATTATAACGGCCTGTCGTCTTCAAAAATGTCAATGCCACAGGAGTCAAAGAAAGGCTGAAAGGTGGTGACAAATGAGAAGAGAGGTCAACGCAACTGTGACCCCATTCCGGAAACAGGTCTGGTTTTTTTTTTTTTTGCAATGAAGGGCATCAGCAATGACCGCTGAAGTCTAAGCAAGGTCAGTGGGCTAGACCACAGTATTGTACCAACGCTAACTGGCACTGGTGCCCGGCGGTGTGGTTATGGAAGAGAATGTTTTTAGGAAACATACATGGAAATACTTTAGAGGTAAAAATCCATCATGCATGCAACTTACTTCAGAAAAAAAAAAAAAAAAAAACAAACGAGAGAGATAAAGCAGGTGTGGTAAATGTCATATTTGGGGAATCTGGGAAAATGGGAATTTTCTGTTCTATTTTTACAGCTTTTCTAGAAGCTTGAAGTGGTTTCAAAGAAAAAGAAAATGATCTTGGTAAATTTAAAAATGTCCAGTGCAAAGCTCAGTGACCTAGGCCATCTGTGCCAGGCTAGGAACGTGCACGATGTCCAGAACGTCCATGACATTCGTGACAAGGTGAGCACACACACACAGAATGTTCGGAAACCATCTGACTCTCCCAGCTGCTCACCTGCTTGTGTTTCACAGAAGTACCAGTCCACACCTGACTGGACCTTTGCCACTGACAACCGGAAGGCCAGCTTGGGGACATAGCCCTCATCGTCCTCTCTCTTCTGTGAGAGTCTATATCGTAGCGCCCCATCAATTGTCAAGCACAACTTTATGGGACACCTAACACAGTTAATGAAATGTCACCTCGGGGCACCTGGGTGGCTCAGTCGGTTAAGTGTCTGCCTTCGGCTCAGGTCATGATCCCAGAATCCTGGGATTGAGCCCTGCGTTGGGTTCCCTGCTCAGCAGTGAGTCTGTTTTTCCCTCTCTGTCCCTCTGCCTGCTTGTTCTCTCTCTCTCTTCAATAAAATCTTAAAAAAAAAAAAAAAAAGTGTCACCTCACTGTAATTCTGACTCCTGACCGTCGTCCTTGGCCTCAGGCTAAGCACGACCCCAGTGTGGGGGTACAGAGCACGATACCATGGCCACATTCACACAGTGACCCTGACAGCTGCATACTCACATTCATCCAGCAGAGGTGACATCTGTGACATATACACCCCATCCCATCATTGGGCTTTGAATTTGACCTAAGAAGCTGTGTTCTGTGGTGATACCATATTCCATACTTGGGATTTCTTCTCCCCTTGGCAGAGTATCTGTCCCATCTTAAATGCAGCCAGAGTCTCACAGAGCAGTATCTCCTACGCCATGTTCCTTCAGCACAGCACTGAGTGTCCTGACACATGACATCCGCCAGCCAGCAAGGCTGAACCCTGCTGTGGTAACAAATGGCCCCCAGATCTCTGCGGCTCACAGCAAAGGTCTGGATCTAGCATCTATCATTCGCACACTACACAGCAGCTGCTCTGCTCCACATTTCCCTCACTCTGGGACGCAGGCTACTGTGGTGGCCCCATTTAAAGACACTGCTGGTCCCAAGGCAGAGAGAAAAAACAGAAGGTAGGAGCTGAGTTCCATAGCCACACCTGCAGTCAACGTGCAGAAGGGGCCCACAGGAAGGACCTCCCCTATAAAACATCACCTCTGCCACGATAATGATACGAAAGGGGTGTCTGGGAAATCATTTCAAATCCTTTTGGCTATGCAACTAGCCACAGAGACACTAAGCTGAGTTGCTGACCTGTTTTCCAGGGGAAGAAATGAGAGACCAGTTACTCTAAGTCATTCACTTTTAACAAGTGACAAAGATAATCGAATGTGAAGGGGGAGAAAAATCTCATAGTTTAATCTCACAACTGGCAAAGGAAAAGGCTGTGTTAATAAAAATGTGTTATATGGGGTGGACAGTGCTCCAAGGCCATCAATGACTTGGTGTGAGCAGCAAGGGTCACCAAGAAGGTGGAGGGCAGCAGAATCCTCCACGTTTGAGAAACGTGTGGACCATTACACTGAAGAGTAGACTGGGAGGTAAGAGTGGGAATGAGGAACCCAGGGAGGAGGCTCCCCAGGAGCCCAGGGTGTGTGGCACTTGCACCTCAGGGGTAGTGAGGACAGAGAGGGAACTAGGTTCAGAGACAGAAATAAGCAGCCTATGGATACACTGCTAAGTGTGGGCTGAGGGAAGAAGACCTCAGGGGACATCGGTACCAATTACTAAGATGAGGGTGGATAAGGAACAGGTTAAGTGGACACATGACATGTGAGGTGTCCCTTAGCCACCACCCCAGGGAGACGTCCCCAGCCCTTAGTGAAGCCCCTGCTGGAGACATGCCTCGGTGTCCTTGGCACAGAGAGGGCACGTGTGCCACGTCACAGAAGACAAAGAGCCCAAGAACTCAGCCAGCAGGTATGGCGAGAGAACTACCTTAGGGACTCAAACAAGCACTCCTTCCAAGAAGGATCATTACCATGGGAGTTTAAAACGGGTTCCAGTCCCAAATGAGCCCTGACAGCAAGCCATGCTTCTTTTTTTTTCTGCAAAAATGGAAGAAAATTCCTCATCCTGAACCCTGAGGAGGACTGAAGCCACAGAGACACTTTTGTTCACCATTCTCTTCTGCTAGTTTCCTCAACTGTGTGAAAGAAACACTGAAACTTATTATTATAATGCCACCTTTCCTGAACTGCTGCCCCTAATTGATGAAACTCACCAGTGATTCATCAGTGACCCCCTACCCCACATTGCCTTTGCCACGAGCTAGGAACAACACGCCCACTCCACGATCAGTCCTGCTGACAGGCCACCCCGAGTCAGGAAGGCCCCAGAGTCTGGTGAGCACTACTCTGCCCCAGAAGGGGACTGCAAAGGGACAGCAATGCCAGCCCAGGGAAGGGCCGCGTGGCCCCTCAGAGGAAGCAGTGGCTACTTAAAGGGCACAAGTTTTAAGTAGAGAGCTTGACCAAGTTTGAGACAGTTTAGGACAATGAAAAATATACTGGGGAAAAAAATCAGAAACCCCAAGCAGTCTTACTTTTGTCACACCTCAGCAATGAAACTGAAGCAACACCTATCACCTCAGCTTGAACTTCTTAACCTGCAAACTGCTAAAACACTAGTTTTCTATGAAAACCTGTGAAATGTGATGCGATGGTGTGTATCAAAGCAGGCCAGGTTGTTTTAGTCTTTATGAGGTTCAGCATGAATCTTCTAATCAGAGCCTCAAAGCCTGTTGCTTCAATGAGACACCTGCAGCTCAGGCCCAGGAGCCGCCTGCTGAGCTGATCTTTGAGTGAAGCACTTTACTGCCATGCTTTGCTTCAAAATGACTTAGAAACTGCACAGCTTATAAAATAAAGCTCTTACATATGGAGCGGGCCGGCTGTGGGGGCATGTGCCAGTTCAGTCACACAGGTGCTATGCTCAGAAGGGCCCACAAATGAGGTTTAATGCTCTGCCACCATCTTGAAATCCTCAATAATTTCATTTTTGATTTTATGTTTTGTAAGTGAAGCCCAATGATACAATGGAGCACAGGCCTGGGGCTTGGAGCCCCAGCTCACCCACATCTTGCCCTCCCGCACCAGCAACCCCCTCTCATGACCATCCTCCATCCCAGGCAGGGCCTGGAAGAGACAACTCAGGTGTCTGAAAGGGTCTGCACTTGCCCTTCCAGTACCCCTCTGCCTAAGAAAGCTTGATACTAAATAACAAATGAAAACACCATGGCAGGTTGAGAGAGACCACAGAAGAAAGGAAGAGGCCTTTTCCTGTTTTCTCAGTCTGCATTTTCACTCTGTACTGGAGCCCATTATGGGCTGGCTCTGTGTCCTAAGATACTAGATGTTAGGAAATGGTGCACTTCCATAGGCAGATCTGCTCGTTTGCCCACACACCTGGAAGCCTCAATCCCAGAAACACTGCTGACCCAATTTAGGGAGCTGCGGCTAGGTTTTCTAGCAACACATGGGATCAGCAGCTTCACAAGTTGCTGCCCAGTGCTTCTGAGTTTTTCTCTGGTTTGAAGAAGTACTGTGTTTGTTTTTTGTCACTCCCCGTACTCCTACTCCCCATTTGCTGTCAGGGGAAAGGCCGATTTGGAAGAGCACATTTAAGATCCTGAGCCCAGGCTGGGGGTGATGCAGTCGATGTTGGTATGGTCGACTGTGACGCTTTGTGCTTCCAGCAGCCTTATAAGACATGGTACAAATTCTACTTTAATTTTCAGGATGTAATCCTTGGTGATTGAGGACACGCTCCAGACTCATGAGGACTTCCATTCGTTGTGAGAAATAATCCCATTAGTCCTCTCTTGTCTGAAAGGCCATATCCATGGCTCTTGGTGCACCGACAGCAGCAGCAGACAAGTGCACTAAGCATACAGTAGGTGCTCAACGAGAAGAAACTTGTCCAAACACTCTCGTGTTGAGACCAGAGCAGGCTCTCCAACACAACACATCTTGCCCAGATTTCACTCCTAAGAGAAGCCCTGATGCAGTGCCTGGGCTTCTTCCCTGTACTCACTTTATCGCACTTCCTTCTGCTAATGCAGAAAACCAGGAGCCTCCAAAGAGCTTTGATTATACACATTTAAGTGAAAAGTGAAGCAGGAGTCAACAAATGAATATGTACATTATAGGGCGCCGGGAGGGTCTCAGTCGGTGAAGCCTCCGGCTCTTGATTTCGGCTTGGGTCATGATCTGAGAGTCCTGAGATTGAGCCCTGCATTGGGCTCTGTGCTCAGCAGGGAGTCTGCCTGATATTCTCTCTCTCTCCCTCTGCCTCTCCCCTCCCACTCTCCCTATTAAAAAAAAAAAAATGACAAGGCAAGGAACAAAATAGGAGGAATATCCGTAATACACATATCTCGCAAATGATTTGTGTTTAGGATATATGAAATTCAACAATAAGAACACAACCCATTAAAAATGGTCAAACAGACTTCTACTAAAGAAGATACGGGGCGCCTGGCTGGCCCAGTCAGCAGAGCATGCCACTCCTGATCTAGGGGCCCTGAGTTCAAGCCCCACAGTAAGCCTACAGTTTACTTTAAAAGAAAAAGAAAAAGAAAAAGAAAAAGAAGGTGATGATACAGGAATGGCTAACAAGTACTTGGAAAGATGCTCAACATCAGTCATCAGTGAAATACGAGTCAAACCACGACTACACATCCATCCACTGAATGGCTACTGTGAAAAGACTGACAAAACCAAGCCCTGACAAGGATGCAGAGCAACTAGAACTTTCCCATGCTGCTGGTGCAATACAAAACAGTGGGACAGCTTTGGAAAAGTCTGTTAGCTTATTTGGCCAAGAGAAATGAGAGCATCTGTCCATACAAAGACTTGTTCATGAATGTTCACAGAAACATGATCCAAAACAGTCCAAACTGGAAACGTCCCAGGTAATCAGCAACTGGTGAATCGATCAACCAATGGTGCTATGTCCATACAAGAACATACTTCTCAAATACCACTCAACAATGACAAAGGAAAAACTGCCCAAACCAGCAACACGGACGGATCTCAGAAAGGTTAATCAGAAAAAGATAAACTGAAGAGTATACACTGCATGACTCAATTCATAAGAAATCCTAGAAAAGATGCGACTAGTCTACAGTGACGGAGGCATATGAGTTACTGCCTGGAGCTTTCAGGGGATGATGATGCAAGACTGAAAAGAGGCAGGAGGAAGATCTTGGGGAAGAAACATTCTATTATCTTGACCGGAGTTTTGGTTATACAGGTATATACATTTGTCAAAACTCTCTGAAAGGTACCCTTAAAATAGCTTTATCTTCTATGTAAAATAAACCTCAAAAAATTATCATCTAAAAAATGTAATAACCTACCAACAATATATTCATATATGTGTCAGTTATATTACATTATACACTATAAAACAAAAAAATAGCAAATAAACAGGATGAAAAAAATAACAAGTATATTTTCTTCCTAAACTCTAAAAGATCATCTCAATCTCTTTCTGGGATGCACACGACGACTTTGGAGACTAATATCCTAGAGACAATGTTACTTTTGTTTTACTTGTGTGAAGTTCCATGCACAAGGAATACAATGTCTAGGACTGTGGGAAGTTTTTCCCCAATTTTACTGAAATATAATTGCAATATAACACGGTGTAAGTTTAAAGTGTACAATGTAATGATTTGATATGATACATATTTGACATGTATACATTACAAAATGATTACAAATAAGGTTAGTTAACACCTATAACCTCACAGTTACAATTTTATGTGCGTGTGGTGAGAAATTTTAAGATCAACTTGCCTAGCAACTTTCAAATATACAATACATATTGTTAGCTATAGACACTATGCTGTACATTTTATCTTCAGAACTTATTTATCTTGTAACTGAAGTCTGTACCCTTTGACCACCTTCACCCATTTTCCCCACCCTAGGATTGTATTTTCTAGATCATTAATAAAGCTGCCAATTACATAGTAGTAAGAGAGATCACTGTATTTTCATTCTCAAATGGTGAGTTTTTACATATGTCTGACATTGGGGTAAGGCATTTCATCCCTCGAACAGAAAAGCATAACCCAGAAGGCCAACGGCAAGGTCTGCTTTCTGAACAGGCAGCTCTGACATGGGGCCACCCCCCACCACACTGAGGTGCTTCGATGGAGAGCCTGTGCACATACATTCACACTTCTCACTTGTCAGGTGAGCTGCACAAAAGAGATGCACATGCGAAGAACCTGCAGGAAAGCACTCTGAAAACACCACGCTGAATGGCCTAAAGCACATGAAATGATCCTCGACATCAACTGTCATCAAGAGAAATGCAAATTACAACCACAAAACAACACCACGACACACCCACCAGAAACCCTAAAATGAAAAAGAGAATGCAACGCCGATGAAGCTATGAAGCCACCTGAACGCTCCCTTACACAATGTCAACAGGGTGTAACTGTACAAAGCATCTTCCAAAGTGATTGCACCTACGAAAGTTGAACATACGCACGTCCTGTGAGCCAGTACAGCCACGGAGCAAAGAAGCACACCTAACAGAAATGTGTGTGCTCATCAAAACAGTTACGGGAATCACAAATTTTCAATTACAAAAAGTCTCCCAACTTAAAAAAATATCTAGAGGGGCGCCTGGGTAGTGCAGTCGTTTAGCGTCTGCCTTCGGCTCAGGGCGTGATCGCTGCGTTCTGGGATTGACCCCACATCAGGCTCCTCCGCTAGGAGCCTGCTTCTTCCTCTCCCACTCCCCCTGCTTGTGTTCCCTCTCTCCCGCTGGTTGTCTCTCTGTCAAATAAATAAATCTTTAAAAAAAAAAAAATCTAGAAAATACTCACAGCAGCACTGTCCGTTATAATAGACCAAAATAAAACTACCTCACTGTCCAACTATAGCAGAACATCAAACTGTGCTATATTCACATTACTGAATACTTTACGGCATGAGAATGAGTGACTCACAGCTAAGTACAAATATATGGGCTAATCTCACAATCATTTTATTCAGTGAAAAGCCAACAGCACTCTCTGAAGTCCATGTATACAAAGTTCAAAAGCAAACAAAACAATCTCTAGTTTAGAACTCAGGACAATGGTTCTGTGGTTGGGAGGGGCCCTTGTGTTCTGATGATGCATGCAATGCTTCTTAACCTGGGGCCAGATTACCACTAACCTTTACACTTAGGATCTGTGCACTTTTCTGTGTGTGCACTGCACTAAAACAACAACAACAACTATGGAAGGGGGCAATCAAGAAATTACTCTCAAGGTCCAGGTGAGAAATCACTAAGTCAAGAGCTATGTAGAAGAAAGAAGGGTAAGGGACAGGTGTGAGAAATGTCCAAGTGAAATGACTGAGACAGAGACCTAATTCCACCAATGCAGAGAAGCAGAATAGACCAAGGACAGGGTGAGTCCACCGTCCTGGATGGACCACACTGGCTCACAGGAGGAAAGGAGGGCACCTGAAACAGACAGAAATAGGACTGCAGACTTAGAGCTGGAGGCTTTAAAGCTACTGAATGAGGACAGCCACCTGTCAGCATCTTGCTCCTCACAACCCTACTACAATGACTTGCCGTCAAGCAGCCCTATGCCCTATACAGGTCCACAATCCCTTGTTCACAAATTTCAAGAGACAAACAGCTCCAAAAACCCTGACCTGAAATCGTCTGACAGTCAGTTCTGACCCAAACTGAGGAAGAGCTAATTATAGCCTTTAATTATCTTGCTTACAATATTCATGTATTTCATGACAGAAATTCTAATGTGTTGAATTACAGGCTGTTGGGAGTGTGAAATAATATACAGTACACACATTGTACTCCTTTTCTAAGATCCAAACTACTCTGATTCTGAAATACCTCTGGCTCCATGGGATGAGGGTAGGATATATATATATATACTGCCTGTTGGTTAGGCATTGTGCCATTTCCCTAAAAATTTCTCCAGAAATATTCTGATTTATTTAAGGGGAAATCAAATGACTGGTTTCAAAAAGCATAACTCCATAACGCTATTGTCCAGAGCAGAATGTCAATTAATATTTTTGTTGTCATTAATAGGCAATGAATTCACATGCATAAAATTAAAAAGCTACCAAAGAGTGGGAACTAAAAACAGCAAGATTCCCTCCTTCCTACAGCATTCCCACTGGTCTGGTTTCTAATGAAAGCTCTCAAAAGTAGACCCCAGAACTATTAAACTATTCAAATAAACAAGTAAATAAGCAAGCCTGGGCTCCAAGCAGACAAACGGTGCCGGCCTCTCTGCTCACAACCATTTCTCTACCTCCCCAATACGGAACCTCCACAGGAGGCGCCCATGAAGTCCTGTTTAAGAAGGGTTTGTCTATATGCAACAAGCTCTTTCTCACCTACTGCCTCACTGGCAACTAGAATCTCATTTTTTTTTTAAAGATTTTATTTATTTACTTAACAGAGATAGCCAGCGAGAGAGGGAACACAAGCAGGGGGAGTGGGAGAGGAAGAAGCAGGCTCATAGTGGAGGAGCCTGATGTGGGGCTCGATCCCATAACGCTGGGATCATGCCCTGAGCCGAAGGCAGGCGCTTAACCGCTGTGCCACCCAGGTGCCCCTAGAATCTCACTTTTGGGTCACGTTTGAACCTCAATAATTTGATCAGCCTCCATAAATGACCAAATTACAACGTAATTCTCTTTTTTAAAAAGAAATTTCGGGACACCTGGGTGGCTCAGTAGGTAAAGCGTCTGCCTTTGGCTCAGGTCATGATCCCAGGGTCCTGGGATTGAGCCCCAGGTCAGGCTCCCTGCTCAGCGGGGAGCCTGCTTCTCCCTCTGCCTGCCATTGCCCCTGCTTGCGCGCTCTCTCTCTCTCTCTCTCTCTCTGACAAATAAATAAATAAATAAGACATTTCATCAGTAAATCTTGACACACGCAGCAACACAAATGCATCTTCAGGACATTATGCTGCGTGAAATAAGCCAGATACAAAAGGACAAATACTGTATGAGTCCATATGAGGTCCCTAGAGTAGTCAAATTCATACAGACAAAAGTAGATTGATGGGGCTGGGAAGGGGGGGGCTGGGAAGAAGGGGAATGGGCATTATTGCTTAATGGGGACAGAGTTTCAGTTTTACAAGAAAGGACTTTGGAGACAGACAGCGATGACAGTTACACAACGGGAAAGTGCTTAATGCCACTGAGCTGTACATCTGAAAAGTGGTTATGATGGTAATTTTTAAATTAGACTCCACACCCAGTGCAGAACCCAACACGGGGCTTGAACTCACGACCCCAAATCGAGACCTGAGCTGAGATCAAGAGTTGGACGCTTAACTAAGCCACCCAGGCACCTCTAGGGCAGTAAATTTTATGTAATGTGTATTTAATCACAAATTCTTTAAAATTTTGTAAAGAGCACTTACAATTGTGTCTGGAATACAGTAAGCAACTCATAGGTATTGTTTCTTTCCTTTTTTTTTTTTTAAAGACATTTCATCAAGAGAATGGGAAGACGAGCCAAACTAAAGGAAATATTTGCAAGAGTCATAGCTGATAAAGGGCTGTTACTTAAAACATACAAAGAACTCTTAAAACTCAACAAGGAAACAACTCAATTTAAAAATGAGCAAAAGATCTGAACAGACACCTCTGCAATGAAAATACACAGATGGCAAACAAACACGAAAAGATGCTTCACATCCTATGTCATCAAGGAAAAGCGAGTCAAAACCATGAGATACATACAACGAAATGGATGAATCTCACAAGCATCATGCTGAGTGAAAGTCAGACACAAAATGCCATGTACTCCGATTCCACTTATGTGAAATTCCAGAACGAGCAAAATTAATCTACAGCAACAGAAGCAGATCAGTGACTGCCTGGGGCTAGAGGGTGGAAGGAGACAAAAAGAAACTTTTGTGGGTAATGGAAATGTTCTATATTTTTATCACAGTTGTGGTTATACAGGTATATCATTTGTCAAAACTCACTGAATTGTACACTGTTGGTGCATTTTATTGTATGCAAGTTATGCCCAAATGAATCTGATTTAAAGGAAAAAAAAACAATGAGAAACCACCACACACCTATTAGAGTGACTAAAACCTGGAACACTGACAACACCAAATGCTGGCAAGGACGCAGAGCCACAGAAACTGTCACTGCTGGTGGGAGTGCAAAAACAGTTCAGCCACTTTGGAAGACAGTCTGTCAGTTTCTTACAAAACTAAATATACTCTTACCATATGATCCAGCAACGGTGCTCTTTGGTACTTACCCAAAGGAGCTGAAAATGTGTCTACACAAAAACCTGCACATGGATGTTTATAGCAGCTTTATTCATAACTGCCAAAACTTGGAAGCAACCAAGATGTCCTTCAGCAGGTGAATGGATAAATAAACTGTGGGACATTCAGACAATCAAATATAATCCAGCACTAAAAAAAGTGAGCTTTCAAACCATGAAAAGACGTGGAGGAAACGTCAATGCATATTACCAAGAGAAAGAAGCCAATCTGAAAAAGGCTACATAGTGTATGATTCCAACTAGATGACATTCCAGAAACAGCAGAACTGTGAGGCAGTAAGAAGATCAGTTGGTACCAAGGACAGAGCTGGAAAGGGGGAAGGATGAACAGAGCACGAAGGAATTTTGGGACAGTGAAACTACTCTGTATGAGACCACGATGGTGCACACGTCATTATACATTTGTGCAAACCCGTAGAACGCACAGCAGCGAGAGCGAGCCATAATGTACCCTAAGGACTTTGGGTGATTATGACCTGTAATAAATACACTGCTCTGATGAGGATGTTTATAGCGGGGGAGGCTGTGTGTGTGGAGAGGGGTACACAGGAAATCTCTGTTATCTTCTGCTCAATTTTGCAATGAACTTAAAACTGCTCTAAAAATAAAGTCCATTACCAAAACAACAAAAAAGACATTTTTAAAACATTATTCTAATAGCATGTCCAGTTTCATTTAGCTGGCATTTCCAAATAGTTGAAGGGGGAAGTAGATTTAGAAAACACTGAACCCCCACATGGAAAATGACCTCTGACTTATGATTGGGGGAGGTGTCCACACCGGGAATATTATGTCTTTAAAACCACTCAAGAAGTTTAACTGACTTCACATCTCCTTCCCAAGGTAAATAACCTTAAGAGTGGCCAAAGACAGTTTTAAAAGGAATAAACAGAGAAAAATCGCAGACAACACAGCAAGCACAACCTGCACACTGGGTGCCCAACTCCTGGCCAGTGCAGCTCTGGCCACACTTTGCCCCCTCAACTCCCCCAGTTGCAGACTCCTTTTCAATTTTTCTCCCTTCTAATCTCTGGCAAGCCAAAATGAGCTTTAAAGATACAATGCAGTTTAGACAGTAAGCTAAGCACAGTAAGGCCCTTTTCAGACATTTATCAGAAATTTTCCTTCAAGTGCCACATCTGGTTGTCGCAGAAGTTGTCAAGTTGTAACATACAGATTTAATTTTTTAAAAAAGATTTTATTTACTTATTTGGGAGAGAGAGAGAGCACGAGCGGGACCTGGGGCAGAGGGAGAAGCAGACTCCCCGCTGAGGGGGGAAGCCCAACTCAGGACCCGATTCCAGGACTCCAGAATCTTGATGACCTGAACCAAAGGAAGATGCTTAACTGACTGAGCCACTCAGGCGCCCCTAGATTTAATTTAATAAACAAAAATTTTTAATTGTTAGACATTCAGAATCTGCAATTACTTCTTAAAATCCTAACCATAGGGGCGCCTGGGTGGCTCAGTTGTTGAGCATCTGCCTGCAGCCCAGGGCGTGATCCCAGCGTTATGGGATCGAGCCCTGCATCGGGCTCCCTGCTCTGCTGGGAGCCTGCTTCTTCCTCTCCCACTCCCCCTGCTTGTGTTCCCTCTCTGGCTGGCTGTCTCTCTGTCAAATAAATAAATAAAATAAAATAAAAAATTCCCAACCATAATAAAGTTGCTTATTTCAGAGTATTCTGACAATTTCTTCAGAACACGTCTATCCCTCTCCCTACAACAGAGGCTGGTTGGCTGCAGACTTTCACTGGGAGGAGGGCACATCAGCAAAGCCAGAGATGCTGCCGAGCTGCACATGCACCCCATGTGCACCCACCACCTCAGATGATCCCAGGGGGCCACTGTACTCCAGCCAGCACAGTATTAACAAATAAAATGCTCTTCCACTCAGCAAGCCCAGGCGCCAGGTGCCAGGAAAGCCACTCACTGCTTACCTACTGCTATGTGCCTTCTGCTGTCACTCTTGTCAGTGAGCATAAACAACAAGAGAATACAAGGCAGAATGAAGTGTCAACTTGATAATTATTTGTGAAAATGTGGATTCGCTCCCTGCCATGGTGCCATGAAGAAACAGACAAAGGAAGGATTATGCCAAGGAGAGGAGGCAGTCCTCACAGCCCTGCTGGGCACACAGGAGGGTGGAGAGGCACAGGACTCAGAGGAATAACCATATTCCTCTGGTATGGACAAGCCAGGGAGGGTGAGAAGGCTTCAACTCAATTAGCTGGAGAGGGACACACACCTACAACAGAACAACGTGAACAAGAGGAAGGGAGAGAAGACACAGAGGTTAAAACAATCACACTGAAATCTCTTACTTCCAATTCTCAAAACCATTTCAAATTAGCCCGTTCCAAAAGGGAACATCTTTCAGTTCTATATTTTACCATTAACTAGATAACATTATTTCGTTTGTTATGGTCCAAGATTCAACCTTCCCGGTTGTGTGCCTGCCACCTTTAGCGTTCTTTAAACAGATTCTAAAGAATCTTCACTCTTGCTTCCATATGGTAAACACCTGTTACCTGGGCTACCCACCATCCAAACATCTTTCCTATTTGAGGGAATACTGCAGAAGAAGTAGTGTCAGGGCCCACCTCCCACATCAGAAGCAAAGGGGTCCAAATGCTCTGTCCCACAGACCGCTGGCCTTAGAGCCTGGGCTTGTGACCCATGCCCTGCCAAATCAGTAATATCATGGTGGGCTATTCATACAAAAAAACCGTTAAGGACCAACACCTTGTGCCTTTAGCCTAGTCAGGATGCTGTGAACCTTCTGGACCCACGACTCTTAGGCAAGCATATCTCATGGCAACCACATCTCCACATGATGGCAGCTGGCCTATGCTAGGAGAGGCAGGGAGAGTTGAGCAGCTGCAGGGTAAGTGGACTTGCATGGTGCGAGGGCAGCTCCCTGACCAGCCAGCCAGATTAACACCACACTGAGGGCTGTATGCTCCTGGGAACCTGAGGCCCTGAGAAGTACCCACACAGGCCACGCTGCCATCAAGAGATCAGAGAAACTTCACACAAACCCAAATGGAAGCAGAGTCTACAAAACAACGCCTGTACCCCTCAAAACCACCAATGTCCTCAGAGACAAATAAAAGCTGATTAAGAGGTCTAAGGAGCCCTGAGGATTAAGGGATGTGACAGCAGACTGTGTCTTGTCATGGAGGGAACTCGGGACCAGGAGGGGCAGTACTAAGGCAAATGAAAACAGTGGACATGGAGTGTGGACTAAATACAAATGTCATATCAGTATCATTTTTCCTGAATTTTGTAATTGGACTATAGTTACATAAGAGAATATCCTTTGTTTAGAAAATGCACTCAGTATTATTAAGGGTATAATGTATGCTACCTATTCTCAAATGGTTCAAAAAACATAGTATTAAAAACTGGTCCGTATGGATGAAGGGTATACAGGAAATCTCTATATTACTCTTGAAACTTTGTAGAAGTTTGAAATTATTTTAAAATAAATTTTAATAAAATACTGAAAAAAGAGATACTTATAAAATGTTATGCTTAGCAAGTACTTATATAGCTTCTTCTGCCCCTTCTAAATTTTCTGTAATAAACATTGGTTTCTTCTGCATCTGAAACTGAAAAACCTTACTAATACTCTACAATTGTACAGTATAAAACATTTCAGAAGTGTGGGCCCGAAGGGGATTCTGTCAAGCACTTTCTTCTACCATGAAAGTCTTCACCTGTCCACTGATCTTTTCAAATTCTTCTCTGAGACAGAGGGGGAAGGGAAGAGAAGGACTGTATCTGATATTATTAATAACCTTTAAAATGTCTCACTCTGAGGTTGTTAGCTTTTAGGAGTCCATGACTAGGTTTTAAAAAAGGTACAATTGAAAGAAAGAATGCTGCTAGGAATAAGATTTCAGAAAGGAAGCTGTTTTACAGGTGTATTCAAAGAGATCTGTGCTGCTCCCCTCCTCCTTACTATGACAAATGACATATACAATGAAGCAAATGTCACTAGTCCACAATTATTAACTTAATTTTACTGAAATTTTATTGTCTTTTCTTGCAGTTCATCTCAACATAACTAAATTTTAAAATTTAGCATTTGGGGCACCTGAGTGGCTTAGTCAGTTAAGGGTTCAACTCTTGTTTTTGGCTCAGGTCGTGATCTCAGGGTCATGAGATTGAGCCCCGGGTAGGCTCCACACTGGATGTGGGGCCCACTCAAGATTCTCTCTCCCTCTGCTTTCCCCTCACCTCCCTAGCACACATACCCACCCCATGCCCTTTAAAAGAAAACTAAATATAAAAATAAATAAAATTTAGCATTTAGGAGCACCTAGCTGGCTCTGTCAGTAGAGCATGCAACTTTTGATCTCATGGTTGTAAATTCAAGCCCCACGCTGGGCACAGAGATCACCTAAAAATTAAAAAAATTTTTTTTAAATAAAAATAAAAAATAAAATCTTTTTTAAATAAATAAAATTCAGCATTCAAGGCGTAGCTGCAAATTTAAAATACCAATAATTTCAAATAAGCCAAATTTAAATATAGATATTTGATCCAAAAGTCAGCTTCATAGCTGTAAAAGCCTCAATTCTCCTCCATTTCTCCCTCTTACCTCCACATCAAGTTTTCCACTTCAAAAGAAACCTCATCGCCCCCTAGTTTAAAGAAATTTCGCAAGTGTTTTCTCTCTCCACCAGAAAATAAACCAAGAAACAGAACATGAAGACTGTCTAAGACTCATCTTGACTGCTGGGCTAGGAGCCCATCCTCACTGTGTCCATGGCAGAGCCTGGCTCAGGATGGCCTGGCTGGAATACTCTAAATTTGGTGAGGTTTTTATTCCATATAAAACATGGTGCAGAACACTTTGTTTTTTCATTTTATACCCCAACAGGACACACAGAGGAGCCCCCATGCAGCAGTCCAGAGCAGCTTGCCACCTTTCACCCATGTACTGCGTCCACATGCAGAGAATGGGAAACAAAAGGACTCCGGGATAATGAAGATGAGTGTGGGAATGGCAGCTTCGGGGTGATCTTTCCTTTCGCAAAACGAACTTAATGGTACTACATGTCAGGGCGCCTGGGTGGTGCAGTCGTTAAGTGTCTGCCTTCGGCTCAGGGCGTGATCATGGAGTCCTGGGATCGAGCCCCACATCGGGCTCCTCCGCTGGGAGCCTGCTTCTTCCTCTCCCACTCCCCTGCTTGTGTTCCCTCTCTCGCTGGCTGTCTCTCTCTCTCTCTCTCTCTCTCTCTCTCTCTCGGTCGAATAAATAAATAAATAAATCTTTAAAAAAAATGGTACTACATGTCTAATATTTTTAATAAAAAGAAAGTAGGGAACATTTAAAACGGAAATATGCATTCAACACAGGAACATCATTACTAAGAATCTAATACTTTAAAATTCAATTGCAATATTGTTTGCAATAGCAAAAATAGTTAATCTAAATGCTGAATAGGGGTCGATACAGTAAATCACAGCATGTCAAACAGACACACAGCCAATTACAATGGATGTTTAAAGAGTTAACACCACAGCAAAAAAGTAATGTTGAGTAAAAAGACACAAAAATCCTACCTATAATAGGATATAAAGCTACCATTTAAAAACAGAGTCAAAAATTTAAAATAAAAACAAAATAAAAATTCAAACCTATTCATAGAGTAATGCATATATTTTGTATTAATAATGGCTACTCTGGATGGTGGGATTATAGGTGATTTTTCTTATCCATTTTACAGTTCCAAATGTTCTATCACAACCGTTCTTTTATATTACTTAAAACTTAATATTTTAAAATAAACTTTACTTGAACATTTTAAAGACTACCAGCATCATACCAATTCAATTCAACAAGTATCTGAATTCCTTGGACTTAACTCTCCTAACTGGGCACCCAAAACTCTAGCCCACAGTCCCAGTCAGTCGGCTGGTGGTCAGCCCTCAACCAAGTGCCAGATTAGCTTGATGCGCTCCAGCACAAAAAAACCTTCTGCAACCAACTGCTACGTTTTACATTCTTTTTCCTCAACGGCGCTTTCTAACCTTGAGTGTTTGCCAGAAACTGCTGGAGAATTTTTTCAAAATACACACACACACACACACACACACACACACACCCCATGGCCCCCCTCCCTTAATCAGTCTCTGAAGGGGTGGGGAGGTCAAGCATGGGTATTTTTTAATTCTACCACCAAGAAGCAGGGCCAACATGCCACCATGATGACAGTAATGAAGCCAGCAAGGAGGTGTGAGACAGACACAATCCTGCACCTTCCATGCTTCCTGGAGGGAGGAAGCAATGGGAGAATGGGCCATGAAGGGTAAGAATCCTGAATTTGGGCAGGGACACTTTGACAACAGGCCACACAGGTCTGAGAGCACATCCTACTTGCTCCTTACAAAATGCTGTGCTTTCAGCAGATGCCAAAATTACAAAAGCCAAAGTAATCTGTGCCTTAATACAACCCTGAGGGATTTCCCATCACCTCCAATTTAAAATGTCCAAAGAAATCCAACCACTTCCCATTGGTTAGGGTGGCTATGAGGTATGGGTTTACTCCCAGGAGTTCCTCAAGGGGCACACACTGCCCTCTGACAAGGACCTGGTGCCACTCTATACCCACGTGGTCCTGATGAGGCTGCTGGTCTCGGCACCCTGTCCACTGAGGCTCATGGCCCATGCAGAACCAACCAGTGTGCTTCCACCTCTTCTCACACTGTGAAACAGGTGACTTCCTGGGAGCACAAGCCTAGGTCCTTCCCTTCCCTCATTTCCTCTCCCTCCAGCCAGGAGTGAATTCATGTCTGCAGAAAGAGACTAAGGATACCACCACCGAGAAATACCACAGAGGGGAAGAGAGACATCACAGGCCTTGAGAAGCACCTGGGACCACCTCAGTCCATACATCTTCATAGTGGAGCTTCTGCTTCACCCAGCTTGGCTGCTAGCACTCCACACATCAAAAGGGGACCAAGACAAGAAATACACAGAATGAAGGAGGTGTAGAGTAAAAAAATGAGGGCAAAACCAGGAAAAACAAACGAACAAACAAAACCCATGGAATTAGAATATTAATGCCAAAATGCACAGAAACAAGCCAGGCGACGCCGTGTCATACCCTCTAATAGAGCTTAGCACTTGCTCTGCTTCCCGTGTTCAGAATCCATCAACAGCAGCAACAAGAACCAAAGCCTAGAAGTATGCCTTGCACCCACACTTCCCTCATCTCTGCAAGCTGCCCAGCATAGCATTCCTGCTCCTCCCTCACTGCAAAAGCACCTACGGGTGCCTGCTTCCCTACTCCCAGGCAGCCAGGTATGGCCATAAATCCCAGCATGAGTCAAGAAAATGCACAGAAGTACCTGGGACTTTGGGAAGTGCCCATCCTGCTGCCTGGAATGCAGAGCTGATGGCTAAGGCTCTGCTGGCCATCAGAAACCATGAAGACAAGAGTCGCAGTGAGTTTGCATTTCTAGAGCAAGAGAGAAATACACTCTACAGGTTCACAATCGCTCATCTACAATTTTGAAATCCCCAAAGCCTGGTTTTGGTATTATTTGTTTGGCTGCAAAACCTTACCTGAAGGCAAGAATGTGCATGTTTCTCTGCAGAAACAGGATCTGTGTGGAAGGACAGCAATGCCCAGCCTTTGTGGGGGATGCCAGGAACTGAGTTATAAGCACTGGGTCATCCTCTTACAATCCCAAAAGATTTCTGTCCAGTGCTCTGCCCAAGGTTCTGCAGGCCTGCCTCCTGTTTAAACCCCTGCTAGCTTCTATGCCTGGTCACCAGGAGCCAGACTCAGGCCGGGCTCTGCCATCCATCTCCAGTCCCCCTCTCTTCAGGCACAGGCCCACTATGTGGTCACAGGATCACCCTTCTGCTCACCACCAGAGGTCCCTGAATGGTGAAGGACAAACTCCCAGACAGGCAAGGTGCTACCCAGCCTCAGGCCCCCAGCCCATCTGTCGACAAACACACCTTTCTAGACCGTGTCTTATGCCAGTTGCCCCCGGCCTCCCTGTCCCTGCCTCTCCTGACCCCACAGTGACTACACCAACATTGCTGCCTTCTGCCAAGGCAGGGCCATGTCTCCTTAGCCTTCACATCACAGCTCTGCACAAAGGAGCTCAACCACTATGTACTCCACTCAAAAAAAGCAGTTTCCTCATGGACTCTTGCTCCTTGTGAAGGAGAGATGTGAGATCAGAAAGAAACAATGTTTGCACTATAGTTTAAAATATTTACCTCTAAACAAGAGAGGTGCCCTGCAGCCCCCATGCTGCCTCAAGTGCAGCCTCAACTGCCATCCAAAGACCCCCGGACCCACCCCAACCACAGCAAGGACAGGTGCTCAGACATCCAAAAAAAAAAAAAAAAAAAAAAAAAGACACATCACTACAGGGTAGGAGAAGAGTGACTCTAAATTGTCCAAAGCATAGAAGCCAACAACAGACGGGATGGTCTGGCACATAATTAGGAGAAGCAAGCCCTCCCTTTTTTTAAAAAATGAAAAGGAAAAGCTTTCTTTGCCTGTGTCCGTGGATAAAATCTTTAGCACAAGCCCAATAACTCAACAACTTATTTTTCATGAATCTGATTTTTTTTGCTAATCAGAAAGCCAGAGAAGGACGAAAATTATACTGCCCTATGACAGCAACTCAAACAAAACACAGAAACCTCAACATGTAGGGGCCATGCAGCATTTACACCAATAACTGATTCCACATTACTTCTTATTCCTCCTCTAGAGCAGAAGGGCGAACCTCAGATTTTTGAGAATTGGCCATTGTTCTTAAAACACTCACTCCTGAGAGTTGACAAACAGTGACATTACCTACTGACGGGCACAGCTGCCACAATATGCAGACACAACCCATTCTGGGAATAAGACACAGCATTTCGAGGCAAGACTCAAGATTCTTCTGTGTCAAAAGCATAACACAAAATAAGAAAACAATCCACCAGCACCTTCCTATGTTATATAACATACACAAGTTGTTTCTCACGGCAAAGCAATTACACTGGGTCTAGAAGCCAAATGGAATACGCTTTACTTACAATAGGGTATATAAGTAACTAGCACGGCTAAAAGAACAGGTTAATCTCCATCGGAGCAGTCAATTTTTAGATGTAACCTTTCCTTATTAAACAGAAATATATGCTCATTACAGCAATTAAAAAAAAAGAAAGAAAACAGATGCCCATTTGCAGACACACATTATTGTCATTTTAATAGTGTTTTATTTTTTTAAAATATTTTAATTATTAGGGAGCCTGGGTGGCTCGGTTGGTTAAGCATCTGCCTTCAGCTCAGATCATGAACCCTGGGCCCTGGGATCAAGCCCCACGTAGGGATCCCTGCTCAGTAAGGAGTCTGCTTCTGCATCTCCCTCTCCCTCTGCCCCTCTGCCCCTCTGCCTGGTGCTCCCCCTGCTTGTTCTCTCGCTCTCTCTGTGTCAAATAAATAAATAAATAAATAAATAAATAAATAAATAAAATCTTCTTTAAAAATTAAAAAAATAAAACCAATAAACTAAAGATTTTATTTAAGTGAGAGAGTGTGAGCAGGGCAAGGGGCAGAGGAAGAAGCAGACTCCCTGCTGAGCAGAGAGCCTGATGCGGGGCTTGATCTCAGGACTCCAAGATCATGACCTGAGCCAAAGGCAGACGCTTCACCAACTGAGCCACCCAGGCGTCCCTTAATGGTGTTTTAAATACAGGTACGCATTGTGTATACTACACACAAACACTTACATACAATTCCACCAGTGCAATCACTCCATACATACTGTTCTTGAACTTTTCTGGCTACATATGGGAACTTCTTTCTTTCTTTTTTTTTTTTTTTTCAAGATTTTATTTATTTATTTGTCAGAGAGACAGCCAGCAAGAGAGGGAACAGCCAGCGAGAGAGGGAACACAAGCAGGGGGAGTGGGAGAGGGAGAAGCAGGCTCCCAGCAGAGGAGCCTGATGCAGGGCTCGATCCCAAAACGCCGGGATCACACCCTGAGCCGAAGGCAGTCGCTTAACGACTGAGCCACCCAGGCGCCCCTGGAAACTTCTTTCTACGTGAATGAATACACTTTAAAGGCTATATGGTATTTCCTTGAACACAGTGTACTTTACATAATCTAAATGCCAAAAAAAAAGATCAGATAAATTAGTTCAATTTAAAAACCTATTTTAAGAGAGCCTGGGTGGCTCAGTTGGTGAAGCATCTGCCTTCAGTTCAGGTCATGATCCCAGAGTCCTGGGATCGAGCCCCACATCGAGCTCCTTGCTCAGCGGGGAGCCTGCTTCTCCCTCTTCCTCTGCCTGCCACACTCTGTCAAATAAATAAATAAAATCTTTAAAAAAATAATAAAAAATAAAAATAAAACCCATTTTAGTTTGTCTTGTAGATTTCCAATCTTCTAATTAATGGCTGTTTTTTGGCTTTGAATAGAGCTTAGTGATTAAAAACAATGGCCAAAAAACTGGATGTGGGTTTGAATCTAGAATTTCTAAGCTATGCACCTTCGGAATATTACCCTCCAAGCCTAAATTCTCTCCTAAAATAGGGACAAGAATCAATTCGACAGAGGGGCGCCTGGGTGGCTCTGTCAGTTGAGCGGCTGACTCTTCATTTCGGCTCAGGTCGTGGTCTCAGGGTCATGGGATCCAGTCCTGTGTCAGCTCCACGCTCAGCTCGGAGTCTGCTTAGGATTCTCTCTCTCCCTTTGCTCCCCCCTGCCCCCCACCCCCACTCACACATGGGTGCTCTCTCTCTCTCTCAAATAAATAAATAAAATCTTAAAAAGAAAAAAGGAATCAACTCAACAAAATTCACAGAGCAACTGAGAACAGGTACTGGGTAAGGTAGTGTGCCCTCACGGGCAGCTGCTAACACCCATCCTCATCACCATGCATAGGTATGAATTCTACTCTCCCCAATGGTATGCTACATACACGGTAACATTTTAAAACATTTTAGTAACTTAAATGCAAAATGATTTCTTCCTTTATATTAAAGCAAAATGTTCTTCCTAGGACTGCAAGTATTAGGAAACATTTCTTTAACAAAAATCACCATTATGGTCTTGGCTTTTGGCGGGGGGTGTTTTTAAAGAAAATGAAACCAACATATCAACAGTATAAGATCACTGAAGAATTTCATATTTCCTGATTCAAATTACTAAGAGACAAGATAGACTTATTTTTTAAATATTTTATTTATTTTAATTGAGATACAGAGAGAGAGAGGGAGAATTAGAGTGTACAAGCGGGGAGGAGGGTCAGAGGGAGGGGGAGAAGCAGGCTCCCCACTGAGCAAGGAGCCTGATGTGGGGCTTGATCCCAGGACCTGAGATCATGACCTGAGCCGAAGGCAGATGCTTCACTGACTGAGCCACCCAGGCGCCCCGCCAAGATAGACTTATTAAGAATGATAGTCTGACTTTCATATCATTTTGCACTCGAAGGAATTTAGAAATTTTTCATACTCTATTTCACTTTTTAAAAATAGGATAATAAACTTGATTTTACTCAAATGTTGTCACATCACTAAATCCAAGAAAAAGAACAGCTACTATTTCAGTCAATCCAAAATGACAAAATTAAGAATTAGAAGAATTAAAATTTTCACTCAAGGGGCGCCTGGGTGGCACAGCGGTTAAGCGTCTGCCTTCGGCTCAGGGCGTGATCCCAGTGTTCTGGGATCGAGCCCCACATCAGGCTCCTCCGCTATGAGCCTGCTTCTTCCCCTCCCACTCCCCCTGCTTGTGTTCCCTCTCTCGCTGGCTGTCTCTATCTCTGTCGAATAAATAAATAAAATCTTTAAAAAAATAAAATAAAATAAAATAAAATTTTCACTCAAAAGAACTGACCATCAGAAGTGACATCAACAAAACAGCTCTCACCAAGAAGCTCCAAGTTCTCATTCACCCTCACCCCACACAGAAACACACACACACACTGGAAAACACGCAGCAACTGTCAGAACCAATTTGTGAAAACTCTGCAAGCCAGTTAGAGCACTTAACCACCAAGTGCTGGCTCAGGAAGGAGGTGCCACGGAACGGCACCACCAAGTGCTGGCTCAGGAAGGAGGTGCCACGGAACGGCAGGCAGGTTCTAGATTTTGCTGCCCCTACTACGTCTGGCAGGGCAGCAGCAGGCCTTGGTGTTGAAGCACTAACAGTCTTAAAGCATAGAAGGTCTTAAAGTAATGGTCTTAAAGTAAACACAGTCT
This sequence comes from Ursus maritimus, assembly GCF_017311325.1. NCBI lineage: Eukaryota > Metazoa > Chordata > Mammalia > Carnivora > Ursidae > Ursus > Ursus maritimus. The sequence goes on from NW_024424897.1 coordinate 594,321, forward strand.
TAAAGTGGTGACATCCAGGATTGCCAGTATGGGGCTGTTTTCCTGGTTCTAGGGAACAGAACAGACTTTGTTCACTAGTTATTGTGTATGTGTATTCTAACCTATCACAGATGACATGAAGGAGTGACACAGGCACTCCTCTGGTGTTTTGTTTAACTGAGAACTCAGGCTGAAAAAGCTTGAAAACACTGCAAGCTCACCCTCAGAACCTATGGCTAAAGATTACAGTCTAAACATACAATACATTGCCTAAGGCAAAAGCTGGGGAGAGATTCTCTGGGAAATTAGGTCATTCAAAAGTAACAGGTCATACTAGGAAGTTCAGAATACCACACACATGTCTAGGGCAAGATGCATGCTTATACAAGACCTGAGAAGACCCTGGGTTTTCACCTCGGGCTGATCCCTAGGCACAGTGCAAGCCTGATCAAGAGCTAAAGGAGGGCCCAGGCACACAGCCAATATGCAAAGAATGGGAGACAGGAGAGCTGCTCGTGCTCAGGAAATCTCGGTTGAAACACCAGCTAAATACAAGATATGAAACAGGACTTCAGGGACTACACTGTCAAGGAAAACAGTCTTCGCAATAATAGTTTGGATAAGTCACTAGGCAAAGAGAACTCCTACAGCCTTTAACAAATAAAAAACAACACACTTTAGGGAAGAATATCTGATTTCCACAGTTATTACACTGTAATAGCCAAATGTCCAGTTTTCAAAGACAACAAAATCAAAAGGCACACAAAGAACAGGAAAGCACAACTCAGTCAAAATAACAAAATAAATGAACAGAAACCATCTCTGAAGAGGGGCGCCTGGATGGCTCAGTCATTAAGCATCTGCCTTTGGCTCAGGTCATGATCCCAGAGTCCTGGGATTGAGCCCTGCATTGGGCTCCCTGCTCAGCGGGAAGCCTGCTTCTCCCTCTCCCACTCCCCCTGTTTGTGTTCCCTCTCTCGCTGTCTCTCTCTCTATCCAATAAATAAATAAAATCTTAAAAAAAAAAAAAAAAGAGAGAGAAACCATCTCTGAAGAAGGTGAAACATGCAGTCCATTAAAACAACCATGTCACGGGCACCTGGCTGAATCAGTTGGTAGAGGATAGGACTCCTGATCTCAGGGTTGTAAATTAGAGCCCCACATTGGTTGTAGAGATTACTTTTTTTTTTTAAATATTTTATTTATTTATTTGACACAGAGAGAGAGACAGCCAGTGAGAGAGGGAACACAAGCAGGGGGAGTGGGAGAGGAAGAAGCAGGCTCCCAGCAGAGGAGCCCAATGCGGGGCTCAAACCCAGAACGCTGGGATCACGCCCTGAGCCAAAGGCAGACGCTTAATGACTGAGCCACCCAGGCGCCCCTATAGAGATTACTCTAAAATCTAAAAAAAAAGAAAGAAAGGAAAAAAGTGTTTCAAAAATACACAAAACATGTTATATATGCTCAGATAACAAAAACACAAAGAACTAAAGGAAATCAGGAAAATTACAAAGGAACGAAACAGGAATATCAACAAAAAAATAAGGGCGCCTGGGTGGTGCAGTTGTTAAGCATCTGCCTTCAGCTCAGGGTGTGATCCCGGTGTTATGGGATCGAGCCCCACATCGGGCTCCTCCGCTATGAGCCGGCTTCTTCCTCTCCCACTCCTCCTGCTTGTGTTCCCTCTCTCTGGCTGTCTCTATCTCTGTTAAATAAATTAATAAAATCTTAAAAAAAATAGAAATTACAAGAAGGGACAAAACAGCAATCTTCAAGTTGAAAAGTACTGTAAATGAAATGAAAAATTTACCATAGGGGTCTAGCAGCATGTTTGAGCAGGCAGAACAAAGAATCCACAAACTTAAAGACAGTGTAACTGAAATTACCATGTCCGAGGAGCAGAAAGGAAAAAGAAGACTGAAAAGAACCTTAAAGGGCTAATGCGCCATCAATAAGCAGACCAACATGCACATTATGGGAGTCCCAAAAGGAGAAAAGAAATAGAGGCAGAAGGAAAATATTTGAAAAAATAATGGCCGAAAACATCCCAAATCTGATGAAAGACATAAACCTACAAATCCAAAAAACTCCATAAACCCCAAGTGGGATAAATTCAAAGGACCCATATCAAGACATTATAATTAACCATCAAAAGACAAAGAGAGACTCTTGAAAGCAGCAAGAGAGAAGTAACGCATCACATACAAGGACCCTCAGTTAGGTTAATGGCTGATTTCTCATCAGAAGCCATGAAGGCCAAAAGACAGTGACATGACATTTAAAGTGCTAATAAATAAATTAAATTAAATTAAAAAATTAAAACTGTCAGCTGAGAATTATATCTGGCAAACCCGTCCTTCAAAAATGAGAAGTTGAGACACTTCTCAATAAACAAAAAGGGAATTCATTAACAGTAGACCTGCCGTACAAGAAAAGTTAAAGGGAGTCCTTCAGGTGGAAATAAAAGATCATGAAACAGTCGTTCAAAACCATATGAAGAAATAAAGATCTCCAGTGAAGGTAAATATATGAGAAAACATAAAAATTAATAATTACTGTCATTCTGACTTGTAATTCCACTTTTGATTTCCTACAGGATTCAAAATGCAAACGCATAAAAATTATAAATATGTTATTTGGCACAAAATGTATAAAGATGTAATCTGAGACAACATAAAAGGGAGGAGGAAGGAGACATACAGGAGGAGAGTTTTTGAGGTTCATTATCAATTCAAAATAGATGGCTTTCAATTTAGGATGTTAAATATAATCCCCATGGTAACCACAAAGAAAGTATCTTTAAAATATACACAAAAGAAAATGAGAAGAGAATCACAAGAGTTTACTACAGAAAGAGAGAAAGAGAGAGAAAGGAAAGGAAAGGAAAGGAAAGGAAAGGAAAGGAAGGAAGATCAACTAAACATAAAATCAGGCAGTTAGGAAGAAAATGCAGGATGATGAAGCTAAGACATAAAGAACAACAGCAAAATAGAAGTCTTTCCTTACCACTGATTAGTTTAAACATAAATGGATTAAACTCTTCAATCAAAATACTTGAGACAAGAAATTTAAATTTTTTTCTTTTTTTCTTTTTTTTTTTTTAAAGAGTTTATTTATTTATTTGACAGAGATAGAGACAGCCAGCGAGAGAGGGAACACAAGCAGGAGGAGTGGGAGAGGAAGAAGCAGGCCCATAGTGGAGGAGCCTGATGTGGGGCTCGATCCCGTAACGCCGGGATCACGCCCTGAGCCGAAGGCAGACGCTTTAACCGCTGTGCCACCCAGGCGCCCCTAAATTTTTTTCTTTAAAAAAAATATTAATGTTTACTCAGCCAATTCTCCTGTATCAGGTAAACGCAATCCACACCACAACCCCATGAAGTCGATTCAGTAACATCCATGTTTACAGAAGAGGATCCTGAGATTGAGAGATTAAATAGCCTGATCACATGGGGGAGGAGGCTCTTACCTCCCCTGTCCAAGCAGTACTATGAGACTGTTCACTAATGAATGCCTGCATTACTTGTTCTTACCTCACCCTCAGTATTTCCTAGGTGGAGAGGTTTGTGGAGAGAAAGTCACAGAGGAAATAACAAGCAACCTCTGAGATGTGGCTCTTAAGTGAAGACCCTGGAAAGCTGCCCTCCACAGAACAGAGAGGGGACCTAAGACTGACCTAGCACCTACTGGACACCAGGAACTGAGAGACACTCAACCAGTCTTCTCAGCAATAAAGTTTTTTTAATTCTGTTATTCATTTTTCATGTTTTTTGGGTCCTTTTTAATAAATGTCTCTCTTATTTTTCATGATTTTATATTCTACAGCAGAACTGCCTTATAGTCAATTAGTTATGTAGCAAAAATGTTTGCAGAGAAAATACAGGACACAGGCAAAAATGCAGTATTGTTAAAACATCATCTACACACTCAAAATGCTACTATATACTGAAACAGACCAAAAAAATATAACAGTAAGTGTCCAGCTTACTTGTTTAGGGTTTTTTATATCCCATCTGTTCAAGTAAAAGTCAAAAGATAAATTTCAATCTGCCAATTATTATGACAAAATACCATGAGAAAATGGCATCTGACAGCAGTCTTTCCTAATGTGGTTGTAGTGACACTAATGTCATACTCCCTTACATCACCAGTTCATTTTTCAGGAGAACCAGGACCAAAAAAAAACAAAACAAAACAAAAAAACCACCCCACCAGAACAATTCAATGTTTCTTTTCCCCCATTAACTGTAAATGTTTTCAGAATAATTTTACCAACAAGATATGCCTAAGTACATATTCCAAGAGGGAGAATGTTGGGCTAATCCTTAAAATACTAAGACCAATCTTAAAACCTAGCTACGATTTATAGAGGGTGTTCTTCTGTGTGTATCCTTCCAAAACCGCAAGGGAATGATTCCACATCAGGCCTCTTCACCTCACACTTCATTTTAGGAAGGTGCCTGCCACTGACTTTGAAACAAATGCTTTGTTAGCTTAAAGGTTTTAAATAGGTATGGTCTGTAAAAAATTACTAAGATTCACTTAAAATAGCACCAAGAATAATATCCAACTGGGGGCGCCTGGGTAGCGCAGTCGTTGGGCGTCTGCCTTCGGCTCAGGGCGTGATCCCAGCGTTCCGTGATCAAGTCCCACATAGGGCTCCTCCGCTGGGAGCCTGCTTCTTCCTCTCCCACTCCCCTGCTGTGTTCCCTCTCTCGCTGGCTGTCTCTCTGTCACATAAATAAATAAAATCTTAAAAAAAAAAAAAAAGAATAATATCCAACTGCTGTTATCAACTGCCCTAAGACTGTGCCCCGGGGGGGGGGGGTCCCTTCCTCCCCACTACTGATATTTGGGGTTGGATCATTATCTGTTGGGGGAGGGACTATCCTGTGCATTACGGTATTTTTATCAACGTCCATGGCCCTGGCCCACTAGATGCCAGAAGCAGCACCCCCTCCCAGTTGTACCAACCTAGCATGTCTCTAGATATTGCCAAGTATCCCAGGGAGGGGAGGGGGCCATGGTAAGAACCACTGTTGTACTCTGATACCTTTCACTGCATAAGACACATAAGCACTCTGTCCCAAATGACAAACTGCAGCAAAAGCCAAATAATGTCTAAAATCCCTATGGAATTCTCGGCAGAACACCAAACATACACTCTAGAAATTGATGCATACAGGAAAGGCAGCTAGCTAGCTAGCTTGCATGCTTGCTTGCTTTCTGGAGAGAGAGTGTGCCCACAAGGGGTTGGGAGAGGGAAGGAACAGAGGGAGAGAAGAATCTTAAGCAGACTCCACAATGACCACAGAGCCTAATCTGGGGCTAGATCTCATGACCCCAAGATCAGGACCTGAACTGAAATCAAGAGTTGGACACTTAACTGACTGAGCCACCCAGGCACCCCAGGAAAGGCAGGTTTCTAAAAAGTGCTTCCTAATCTCCCCATGTGGGCACTTCCTGGGATGACAGCAGTTAGCATCTTGCCATGGTGTTCAAATTGCTTCAGATCATAAACAGTGATGTGTGCCTTCAACAAGCCCTGGTGTATTGTTTCATATTAAAAAAAAATCCTCATCAAAAACTGGGGCCAGAAGTGTGAGAACTGACTTACTATATTATCATTATTTAAGATACTGTAAACTGCTCCAAAACCCAAACATAAAAGAAAACATGAGCTATGCAGAAATGTTAAACAGATAAGAATACTACCCAAGATGTCAATGTCTTAATTAAAAGCTTCCTTATTTTAGAAACCATCTTTTCTTCGTTAAAAAAAAAAAAAAAAAAAAAAAGCCAAATACCCTTGGGGCGCCTGGGTGGTGCAGTCGTTAAGCGTCTGCCTTCGGCTCAGGGCGTGATCCCGGCGTTATGGGATCGAGCCCCACATCAGGCTCCTCCGCTATAAGACTGCTTCTTCCTCTCCCACTCCCCCTGCTTGTGTTCCCTCTCTCGCTGGCTGTCAAATAAATAAATAAAATATTTAAAAAAAAAAAAAAGCCAAATACCCAAATACCTTTGTCCTCAGCAAAACAAGAATTGTTGCATTTTCACAATGGAAATATCTGTTGTTAGTATAACAGCCTCATCTTCTGGAATATTTCCGCCACTTATGCATGAAGCTTTGCTGAGCTTCTGCAACTATGGATTTAGATGGGACGTACTGGTAACTGGGGGAGTCAAGTCTGACTGGAGCCCCATCACTAGACAGATGAACAGCACTTGAGAATGTTGACATAACAGTAACATCCTAAATCAGCCCTCAGTGGGTACACCTATTTCAGATATATACCAAGCGATGACAGCTCTGTGCCATTTCCAGGAGGATACAAACACATACAGGACCTGGTCCCCACACCATGGAAGACCAGCAGAAAGAAACTTGAGCGAGGTGAGTTACAGCACAAGATGATGAAGAGGGAACATCTCTGCCTCCCTTAGCCAGACAGCACAAGGGGGCAGGGGGCCTGCTAGTCCTGAGAACAGGCTCCACAACCTACTACTAAGGGTCCTGAGCACCGATGTCAGCCTGGGAAGCACTCAGGTGACTTGACAGGCCTGCAAGGGAGCCCAGCTTCAGGTCTGTACTGCCTCCCAGGAAGAAGCCATAGCCCAAGCTTCAAAAGTATATGTGGTTCCTTACACCTCAATAAAAAAACAGTTCTAAAAAGAAAAACAGTGCATTGTAAACTACAAAGTTCTTCAACTGAGCAGAGAAGCCAGCCCTAATTTCCAAAACAACAGTTTGGCCAATGGCATTAATGAACAAGTATCCTTCAAATCAGACCAGAAACAGAACACAACTTTTAACCAGTTCCCTTCCCTGACTTTGCATCCAAGGCAGAGACACTTTTCCTTTTCCCCTGAATGAGGAAAGGTTTGTGGTGATGCTTACAATTTGGAAGGGAACAGAACCAGAACAGAGGCTTCAAGAGGGAGGGCACCCCCAATGGACTTCTCCTGGCCCAGCCTGCTGGGCAACACCAACCACTCCCACGGCCTGTTCTTACGCTTAGGTGCTAGGAAGGAGGGGGCAACTTCTCCCAGCTGAAGAAACTTCAAGCTTGACTCACTACTCCAAGAGGCCCCAGATCAATTTACTACAGGCATGTGTGCCTGTGCATAGAGCTATGAGCAAGTTGAAGAGTGCCGGCCCTCAGGAACATTGCTGCCCTTGTGTCACATTTTCTGGCATATTAAGTCCTCATGGGCCTCTTCACACCAGGACACTGTGATGGACAAAACACATGCAGCCCCTGATGTAGCAGGGACACAGACACAGGGCTAACTGTGTCACTCAACGTCAGACAGTGGTCATCCCATGTTACACATGAGAACGAAAATTCAAACAGGTTAAGTGGCAGGGGTGGAATCTAGCCCCAGGGTGTCCAGCTCCAGAGCCCATCCTCACCACCTCCTGATACAGTCAGTACATATACGACCACTGCAGGTTACAGGTCCTGCATCATAGGCTTGTTTCTCAAAATGCATTATGAATTCAAGTTATTTTAAATCTAAACTGTCTTAAACCACTCATTAAACATTAAAATAAACTGAGTTTTACCCCTGGAAGAATTACTACATACTAGGTAAAGTAGAAGTTAACCCAGTTGTTGGGTTATTTTTAACTTAGTAAATTAACAGTTATATTAAAATAGTTGCCCTGTGCTCCCAATATCTACAAATCAGTGATAAAATATATCTCAGTTTGGCAAACGAAAGCATATTATAGCTTTTAAAGAAAAGCACACAGTGGTCATTAAAAGCAATTAATTTGTACGCCGAGCACTTTTCAAAGTGCAATGCACCTCTGTCCCTCTACTATGTATATGCCACTACACGCCACCTGCTCCTGGGTTCTGGAGTCCAGCCATCTTGGTTCCCTGCTCTCAGCTTTGTATACAAGTTGGTCAGTCTTGGGTCATAAAATGAAGGCATCTCAGCCAACCCCACAGCCCTAGAACAAGAAAACACAACAGACCTCACTAGCAGGTCTGCTCTGGTCTTCAAACAAGACATCCCCATTGGATCTTCTCCTACCGGAAACCCTGTCCTTCACACTTTGTCTGTGTCCGCTCTGGGGGCCAACCAGGCCTCGGCTGTGCCTCTCGGGATTCCTTCACCCAGTTAGCCCTGGTGACCCACAGGGTCTCCACTCCTCCTAAGCCTACTCTTACCTCCACCCTCCTTACAATAGCCCCCTACCCCACAAGCCTCTTACACCCTCACTTCCCTTCACTCTCCAGTCCCACACCCAGCTGCCTTCCTCATCCTCCAAGAGGTCCTGATCACCAAGCCTATGGCTCCCCGTGGAACATGACATTGGTGACATTTGAGTCACTGCACTTTCCTGAGGCCATCTCCTCTCCTGGCACTCTTATTCTCCTCTTTCTATTACTGGTATTCTCTGGGAACCTCAGTTTTGTCCCATCCCCACTTCTAAGCATGACCAAGTCAATGTGAGTTCTTTCAGTTCTTTTCTTGGAGTCTTCACCTGGAAAGCTCCAGAAGCCACTCCCTGCTCACCTCTCTCCAGTTCTAACCTTTGAGGATGCTATCCCTGATTTAATGAGAAAGTCTTCAAACGTGACATTACCAAACTTAATCTGCAAGTTAAAACATGCCATACAAGAAAGAAAGAAACGCTGTATCACAAACTCATTGGCAGGTAATTTAGCACAGGAACAGGGTCGCTTTTCTAAATAAAAACAATTGTAGTTTCACATGTTAAACAGTTTGGGGCAACAGCAAATTCAACCTGTTCTATTTATGTTTGGCTATTAGATATTCTAGGACCTTTCTGATCAAAAATACGTCAAATTCACTTGACATTTCAAAGTACTTGAACAACTGTTAAAGAGCTGCTTACTCTTATTTATGAATTATACTTAGTTTGCTACCGTGGCAACAGTAAGAGCAACAACACACCCAGACATTCCTGCCCAGCAGATCTTCCTAAAACATTTTATTGCCCACTCACGCACCAGACCAGGTCCCTAGACAAATAAGAACCCCGTCCTCAAAGAGGACATTCTTCATTCTGTCACTGACCATATTGAAAATGCTCCCCAACCAGACCCAGGCAAATCTCACACTCCACAACCAGGCCCAAGGTTCCTTCCGGCCTAAATTCCATGTTCTTCAGCACCAGGCTACTGGCCCAGGAACACCCATAAGGCCACCTCCACCTGCTCATTTTCAGGAGCGCCCCCCCCCCACAGGTGGCCCACGGTTCTTCCACTGAGCCCACCCCAGAGAATTCCCCAGGACCAGTAACACCTGCACCTGCAGTGAGTTAGATGCTCCCGAAGAGGAAAACACCTTTGCGTATTTGTACACACAGCCCCACACACTTGGCTGAAAATCAAGGATTTGTGGAAATCACCTGTTTTCTGGAAAACCGCATGCCCTGGCACTCATGTGTATGCTCAGCAAACTCCCCACACACTTGAGGATCCCGGTTTTGCTCACCAACCATCATGGAAAAACCAAGATCTTACCCAAACTGTTTAAAATACAACAGCTGGGGCGCCTGGGTGGCTCAGTCGTTGAGCGTCTGCCTTAGGCTCAGGTCATGATCCCAGTATTCTGGGATCAAGCCCCGCATCGGGCTCCCTGTTTGGCAGGAAGCCTGCTTCTCCCTCTCCCACCCCCCCTGCTTATGTTCCCTCTCTCGCTGCCTCTCTCTCTCTGTCAAATAAATAAATAAATAAAATCTTTTTTTTTTTTAAGATTTTATTTATTTATTTGACAGAGATAGAGACAGCCAGCGAGAGAGGGAACACAAGCAGGGGGAGTGGGAGAGGAAGAAACAGGCTCATAGCGGAGGAGCCTGATGTGGGGTTCGATCCCGTAACGCCGGGATCACGCCCTGAGCCGAAGGCAGACGCTTTAACCGCTGTGCCACCCAGGCGCCCCAATAAATAAAATTAAAAAAAAAAAATACAACATCCAACACACAGGATCACAGTCCTCATCTTTCTCTATTCCCCCTAAATTAACACATTATTTGCTATTTTAATAAAATGATAAATCATACTTTAAGCCTAAATTATTTATGTACTCTCCAAGTTCTGTGTATGTAAAGTTTTAACACCAGCTACAAAATACAAATTCACTCTAAAATTGGAATTGGACTAAAATCACTGTCATTCAAATAAGACACCAACCACGGACTGTCGTGTTTTTTTAACTTGTACAGTGATTTTCAATTCAGTGGACAAATCTGCATAACTGCTCTAAATTACACATGCTTTCAAACTTATACAACTTAACTTTTTGACTTAAAAAGAACTTGTAAAACTATGTTTAGTTTCAAGAAAAAGATTTTTTAAAACAATTTATCTACATTTAGCTAGTACCAACTGTCTTTACACCGAACATGTAGGAATGATGCCTTACAAAAAGAGGTGCTACAAAGTTACCAGTTACCTACTTATTTCACGCTGTAAAAATGCCAAAACCCTTCCGTGAAAAAAATCCCTGGGCCCGTAAGAAGTGCAGGGCCCATGGAAGCCTTGGTGGCCCCAGATTCTCTTCCCCGTGCACAAACTGGAGGTGAAGGTCAGAGGCTCTGCCTCCACCGCACCGCGTCTTTTACTCAGCCCATCTTCGGGTTGCACTGTACCCCTCAAAAAGTCTGATTCCTGCTCCCTCACCAAAAGGTCAACTTATGATTAGCATGTCAACGTAAGCAGGTCTGACGACAGTAAGAGAATTTTCCTTAAAAACCTCAAAACCCTCAGAGTAAAGATATAAAAGCCTTTGTTGTGACATCAAGTTGTTTGTAAACAAACTGTCTGATTAAAGCAGCAGCTGCGGGGCCCCTACCACTGAGTTGACCCAGTCTGCAGCACACACACAAACAGCCTTCCCTGAAACACGCCCATCGAGGTCTCAGAAACAGGTTAGTGCAACTCTCCAGACCGTCTGAACAACAGCACAGCACACACGCACAAAAATCAAGGAATTAAGAAAAGTAACAGCTCTTATCAGCATCTCCAGCAACTGAAAGCAGTTAAAAACTTTGTGGACAAAGGCTCTATTTGCAATGATCTAGAAAGGAGCCCCTGCGGACTAATTAGCATTTCCTAGACAGCAAGTTTGTTTTTCAAGCAAAGTAAATGGTAACTTCATAAAACCAGAGAACCAAGCTAAATCGCTTTTGTAGTGAGGCCGACAACCCCCATGAAGCTCACCTAACACCCTATGACACTTTATAGTTTCTAAATAATGGACGAACTGAAAAGCAAAGTCCTATAAGAAGTATCCAGTTTTCCCCAAATTTTAAGGTGCAGAGAGCGGATTTTAAAATGTATCATGCTTGAAGAGTCTGCAATTTTTAGGTTACTAAAAATACGACGGGGGAAAAAGCAGTCCTTGCAGCTCAAAACATACACTTAAAATATTTCACTACTGAAAACCTGAAGCACAAAAAGGAAGTATCAAGCAACCCATCACTGTTAAGGCTCGGATTTTAAGCGAAGACTATGCGGATTTTAGTGTGGGGCTGCTGCCCCACTGGACTGTGCCGCGTCTCCAGTGCTACCTACACGCTGGTTATGAACAATATAGGCGAGGTCCTAGAAAGGCTGCATCGGCCCACGTGCACAGCTGCCCGGGCCTCCGGCTGCGGGAAGGGGAGGCCGGTCCGCGTCCCGCTCGTGGGCCGGGGCGCCGGGGTCGTGGATCGGGATCTGGCCCGGCTGGTGGGTCCAGGTGTAGGTCCTGGCCGTGGACAGGACGGGCAAGGCCAGGGCTGCGGGTCTGGGTCCGGATCCGCGTCCTCCCCGCGGGCAGGACCGGGGCCGGGGGCGGATGCCGGGGCCGGGTCCGCACGGCTCGCGCGGGTCGGCGGCCCCGCCGGCCAGGCCGCCGCCCCTGGCCCCCTCCCCCGCCCCCCCGCCCGCGGGCCCCCGGCCCCACTCACACGCGCGGCAGCTGCAGCGGCGGCGCCCCGCGCCTCTGGAACACGCCGTCCACGAACACGCCGTTCTTGCCCAGGCAGCGCAGGTAGAAGTCGCCGCCGGCGTCGGGCCCGGGCTGCGCGGACGGCTCCGGGGCCGCCCCGCCATGGCCGCCGCCGCCCGGGGGCGTGAAGATCTCGAGGTGGCGCCGCGAGATGAAGCTCGAGTGGCCCATGCTCACGTCCACCGAGCCCTGCGACGAGTTGCGCCCGATGGTCACCGAGCGCTTCTTCATCAGGTACTCGAACTCGCGGCCCTCGAGGCGCGCCACGGCCCAGCCGCCCGGTGGCGACCTCCGCCCGCGCCTCCCTGCGCCTCGGCGCCGCCGCCGCTGGAGCCCGCCCGCGCCCGTGGGCGCGGCGCCGCCATGGGTGCGAGGGGCGCCTTCCGCCGCCGCCGCCGCCGCCACGGAGCTGAGGGCCGCGCGAGGCCGCCGGCCGGCGAGCGACGAGCGGCGGCGAGGGGCGGGACACGCGCGGCGCGCTGCGAGCCGGCGGGCGCCGCTGACTGACGGCCTTACCGGCCAATGGGGACGGTGCACAGCAGTGGGGCTACCGGCGGCCGGCCAATGGCGAGGCACGCCGGCCGAGCGCCCGCACGTCCGGCCGCGGCGCCCGGCGCAGGCGCGGCTTCCAGCGGCCTGGAAAACCCGGAGCAGAGCATGGCTGGCGCGGAGCTTCGGGGCCCGCTCACGGCGGGTCGAGGTTGTCGCGGGCTGGGCGGGGGGCGCGTGACGTCTGCCCCGAGGAGCCGCGGCTCGGGCCACGAGGTGGGTGGCGCGCGCGTGGCCTGCGCTGGCATCCGCACAGCCTTGGGCAGAGCTGGAAACCGCCTCCACTGCGGAAGGTCCGCGGGAGACCACCGACGGCCCAGTCAGCTCCGCGGTGCGGAGACGGGAGGCCGGGGGCGCAGGAGACTGGAGACGCGGGGTCGATGGCGCCGGGCGCGGAGGCCGGGGTTGCGGGAGGCCGGGGGTTCGGGGGGCCTGGGGGCCGGGGATGCAGGGGCGCGGGAGGCCGGGCGGGGTGCGGTGGGCTGGGGGACGTATCTCCCCTGGGTGCTCGAGCGCCCGCGGGAGGCATGGGTACCCCACCCCGACGGAACTCTGACTTGCTTTGTGGACGATCCGTGCTCGCAATTTAGCACAAGGTTTTTGAGCTAGGGGTATGGCGGAGTGTCCTAGACAGAGAAAGAAGTTTCATTAAGTATTTATGCATTCGTGGTCTCGAGACAAGTATGGAAATGGTAAGTGGGGGAGCCTCTCATTTAAAAACAAAATAAAGAAGTGCCGGGCTGGCTGGTCGGTAGAGCATGCGACTCGACCTCCCGGTTGTAAGTTCGAGCCCCACAGTCGGTGTAGAGATTACTTAGAAATAAAGTCTTTTAAAAAATAACAAAATACAGTCGTTGAAAAAACGAGCATATGATCGAGTATCAGGAGTGTTTCCAAATCACTGATGACCGTGACTGTGGAGTGTGCTGTAGCCTTCCTTGTGCGTTAGTGCACACAGCCCTCTACCTGGCTTCCAGAAGCTTCACTGTGATAAAGCTGTTGATGGTGTTTGGAGTATGTACTGTATGCTGTTAGCAAACTTACACGAGGCTGCGTGAAACCCCTCACGGCTTGGTCCGCAGCGGGTGTCCGTCCTGCAGGGAACCCAGACTTGCAGCTATAAAGAGGATGAGCTTGTAGCGGTGTGCAGATGTGTTTCAATTACGTCCTTGCAGTGTAGACACAAGGCACCTTGATAAAAGTTAGGTAATGCCAAGCCCTAAGCAAGTAGAAATGGTAAAGATCACACAGTTCTGAGAAGAAAATTCACCACGTGCTGGGACAGCCAGGAAAGGCTTCACATCAGAGGCAGGGCCTTCCATCCATTCCAGTGCTTGGTAAGCATCCACTGTGTACCAGGCACAGATCAGGGTTGCACAGAGAGCAACCAGGCAGCTATGTCGCATCAGCGTGTGTGAAAGGAAGCCAGCACGCAAGACTGCTTGTGACGGAGGGGAAAAGCAGCAGCCACAGATGCTCAAAAGGTGGGCAACCCGCTGCTCTTTACGCAAGAAACTGAAGGCAGAGATGTGGAAGACACACACCCAGACTCTTCACAGAGATTTGCTCTTTGTTTCAGAAGATGTGTCCTGAGCACTAGTTTATGCCAGACACATGTGGAAGAAGAGGGCCGATGGTTACGGAGGATCCACGGTGCCCATGGGACTACTACACAGGACAGCCAAAGAGCGGCGCCTGCGGAAAGGTGGAGTTGGGCGCCAAGAGGGGAGCAGGAGGGACAGAGGCGGAGGAGACGTCTGACCTGACGCTGGAGGACCCGCAGGCACCTGTGGGCAAAGAGCAGGGACATCAGCTCTGGGGAGGGAGCAGACTGGGTGTGTCCCGGGCAGAAGGCCCATGAATGACGGGAGGAGAAACACGGAGCATTTTGGAAGGCTTCTCATTTAGGAAAATGGGAAGCCAGGAGGCAGTTCAAGCAATGATCCAGTTTAACTGTTAAAAATGTCAACCTTTTCGCCACGCATGCCAAAATTGAAAACAAGGAGACCCATTTGTGTCTCTTGTAATGATTCAGGTTACGGAAAGCAATAGCTGGATGGGCCCACGGTCCTCAAAGCTTTTTGCATAGTATCTAATAAACTAATTTTGTGAAATCTTGTAATCCCCCATATTTAAGATAATAGCAAAAATTTCCATCATGTTTAAATAATTGTGGTAGATGTAATTTCTCAAATATTATAAATATTGACTTCTAAAATAAATCATGGCATCATTCCTTAAAGGTATGAAATGGATCCTGAATGCCATTGTGATTTGAAACCCACTAGCATTTATAAACATATAAACAGTCTCTTGGTTAACAAGTTTTATTAAATCCTTTACACCTGGGGCGCCTGGGTGGCTCAGTCGGTTAAGCATCCGACTCTCGGTCTCAGCTCAGGTCATGGTCTCAGGGTCATGAGCTCGAGCCCCATGTCAGCCTGTGTCGGGCTCCATGCTTACTGTGGAGTGTCTCTCTCCCTCTGCTCCTCCCCCCACTGTTGCTCTCTAGCTCTCTCAAATAAAAAATCTTTCTAAAAAATCCTTTACTCCTAATTTCCATTCAAATTCCCCCATAAATTTAATCCTAAATACAGTAAGTGTTTATGCTTGAGTATTTATTCATGAGATTATTTACCCCTGGACACACACACACACACAGATGTACGTTAATTTGCAATTCCTGCAAATGTAAAGGTCATGTTAAAACATTTCTCTTGGATTGAATTAGTATTACAACTATTGTTAACATAATTGATGAGAGCAATATAAATATATGCAGGTTTGGATTAAGACTAAAAAGTTGAGTATATTGGAGATTTATCTCTTAATATGTCCAGGGCTTTTTTCCCTTCAACACCTAGTTCATATATCCAGTGATGAGAATTGCTGGAGGCAGGGCACAGAACCAGTATTATCCTTATTTTTCATAAATGCATACACATAAGTAAACAGAACTAGAGGAAGTCTCATTATAACGACCTAACACTGTTCTTTGAGCCTCTTCTAGTTGCAGGTGCTACATGAGGGGGAGGCCTTGCAGGACTGGGAGGCTCTGGGTCTCGGTGCAGCCCGGGAAGTGCTGAGACACCACAAAGGCCACACCCTCGGAGAAAGGGCTACACACCAGTTGTAAAGGAGAAAGCAAAATACCTGAAATGAAGAGCTCATTGAATTTTCTTTTTTCTTTTTTTTTAGATTTTATTTATTATTTGACAGAGAGACAGCCAGCGAGAGAGGGAACACAAGCAGGGGGAGTGGGAGAGGAAGAAGCAGGCTCCCAGCGGAGGAGCCTGATGTGGGGCTCGATCCCATAACACCGGGATCACAGCCTGAGCCAGAGGCAGACGCTTAACAACTGAGCCACCCAGGCCCCCAGCTCATTGAATTTTCTGAACACCAGACTGGATACAGCTGAAGAGAGGATTTTTCAACTCATAAGTTCCATCTGTAGAAGTTATCTGAAAACAGAAAAAATTAGAATGAGAAAGAAAGATAACAGAAAGGAATATTAGGAACTGTGGGACAAGATCAAACGGTCCAGCGTGCATAAAGTTGGATGCCCAGAAGGAAGGGAAAAGAAAATGGAGTGATAGAAATATTTGAAGAGAGAATGTGTAAGAATTTTACAAATTGACCCTCAGATCCAAAAAGCTTGGCAAACCCTGAGGAGGACAAATTCAAAGAAAAACACTTGGAGGTATATCACAGTTCAACTTCTGAAAACCAAAGGTAAAAATAAAAGGCCTAAAAGGAGACAAAATTTATTTTTTTTTTTTAAGATTTATTTATTTATTGTAGAGAGAGCATGGGAGAGTGGGGTGGGGGCGGAAGGGCGGAGGGAGAGGGAGAGAGAATCCCAGGTGGACTCCCTGATGAGTGCAGAGCCTGATGTGGGGCTCGATCTCATGACCCTGAGAGCACAATCTGAGATGATGACATGAGCTGAAACCAAGAGTTGGATGCTCAACAGACTGCGCCACTTAGGGGCCCCTAAAAGGAGACAGAAATTTAAGAGACACATTACATCCAGGGAAATTGAGAATGACTTTTCAAGAGCAGTGGGTGCCAGAAACAAAAAGACGGCATCCACAAAACGCCAAAGGTCAGGCGGTCCCTGAGACCAGTATCCAATACCTAACAAAACATCCTTCAAAAACTAAGGTGGTCATTCATTTTTAACATCTGTAATAAAAGGCATTTTCAGACAAACAAAAGCTGAAAACTGTCACCAGAAGAGCTGGCCTTCAGAAAAACACTGGCGTTCTTCAGGCCAGAGGAGAGTGACCCCAGTGGAATCCCAGATTTGCCCTAAGGAATGAAGGACACCAGAGGAGATGACGGTATGGGTGACTAGAAAAGACATTTAAAATAATTTACCTATTTTTAAAAAGATTTTATTTATTTGACAGAGAGTGCACAAGCAGGGGGAGCGGCAGGGGGAGAGGGAGAAGCAGACTCCCCATGGAGCAGGGAGCCCGCTGTGGGGCTCGATCCCAGGACCCCAGGATAGTGACCTGAACTGAAGGCAGACGCTTCACCGACTGAGCCACCCAGGTGCCCCTAAAATAATTTCTTTAAAAATTATTGGATGAATGCTTAAAGCAAAATTTAAAGTCACGTGTCGGGGGTGCTCATTCCCTGCCATATACTGGGAGTGTCCTGTCCCAGCACGTGTCCAGTAGGGGAGCCGTGTCCCCAGGGGGCTCGCGGGCACTGCCAGTGTGGCTAGTGTGACTAGGGAGCCGAACTTTAAAGTGGTACTTGGTTATAATTAATGTAACTTGATGTTTAAATCGCCACACGTGGCTAGTGGCTACCAGGTGAGACCATGCAACCCTGAAAAATAAAAAATATGATTGCCAGGGGCGCCTGGGTGGCACAGTCGTTGGGCGTCTGCCTTCGGCTCAGGGCGTGATTCCGGCATTATGGGATCGAGCCCCACATCAGGCTCCTCTGCTATGAGCCTGCTTCTTCCTCTCCCACTCCCCCTGCTTGTGTTCCCTCTCTCGCTGGCTGTCTCTATCTCTGTCAGGTAAATAAATAAAATCTTTAAAAAAAAAATATGATTGCCAGAGAACAAAAGGTTAGGACGTAAAGTCGGTGTTATTTCACTGTTTCAAGGTTCTTATGTGGCTGATCAGATGCTGTATGATTTCAAAGTGAACTGTGGTAATTTCTAGCTCAGCCACTAAGTAAGTATAAATGTATATATTACATATAATGTTATATAATAGCCTATATATAAAAAATACAATAGAGGAGATAAATAGAATTTTAAAAATATACGAATCGTCCAATAGCGGCAAGAAAGAAGGCAAGAAGATCAGATGGAACAAATATAGTACGAGGTAGGGATTTTAAACCCACTGTGTCAATCGTTATAATAAATGTAAATGCACGGGACACTACAATTAGAAGCCAGAAACTTGGAGTAAAAAGAAAAAAAAAAACCCACCTGACTTAGGAGTTTACAAAATACAATTTCAATCTAAAGACCAAGACAAGCCAAAGTTACAAGGATGCCAAAAGAAGCATCATTCAAACATACACTGTGCGATCGCCAGGGACACTGACATGAGACTGGGCCACCTTGGGTCAGGACTGTTAGGAGAGACTGGCCCGCAGTGATACAGTCAACTCAGCAGGAAAATGCAAGAATCCTGAGTGCATATCAGAACATAACTTCCAGGGCGCCCAGCTGGCTCAGTCGGTGGAGCATGCAACTGGATCGCAGGGTTGTGGGTTCGGACCCCGCACTGGGTGTAGAGACGACTTAAGGAGATGAACTCTTAAAAAACAAAAACAAAAACATAACTTCCAAATGCTCAAAGCAAAAATGGACAGAACTGAAATGAGAAACAAAGGAACCCACAGACGTGGTTCAAGATGTTAACCCTCGGCTATGTAGTTATTAGAGCAAGCAGGAAGAAAAGTCTAGAAGGAAAAGAGAGTAGGATGAAGCCTGGCCCTTCCAGTGCTAATGCTGGGCAGGCCTGGCTGGAGAAGGTGCTGTCAGAAGTGTGTGTTGGTTAACAAGCACTGCAGCGTTTGCTGCTTGCCAGGTACTGCTTTAAGGACCTTTCTAGATACTGATTCAGGCCGTCCTCATGACACCTGTATTTGACGGATGCTGTGATGGCCTGCGTATCCCACTCGGGCAGTGGCAGGCACAGGGAGGTTAACCTGCCCACCCCAGGACAGCCCGTACTGCTCTACACCGCTTCACATGGAGAGGCAAAAGTAAGGCCGCCTCCACATGCCCCTAACAGTAAAAAGGGGTGCTTATTAATGTTATAATTGTGAATTTTGATAATCTTTAAAAGACAAAAATTCAGAGCAAAATCCAAATCCAGCACTGCAACTGGTTTCATTTAAGAAACCCGTACAACCTGTGATTGAAAGTCCTGTGGCCCTAAGCACATAACCCCACATTTCAGCATTTCTGCCTGAGCTGAAACACCTTCATCGGGAGAAAGCCAGACCCAGCAGTCTGCATGTCCTGCACATGGAGAGTCTCCCTGTCCAGCCCTTGCCCAAGTTTCCATGTCCTCCCACTACGCCCGAGTGGTGTGGGGGACCTGTGTCCACCCCAGCAGCTGGGCTCTGCCCACAGCTCCCCACCCAACAGCTCCCTTCCCTGTTTATTCCCACGTCCCACCCTTGTTCATACAGTTCTGCCCACACGCAGGTACCACCCCCCATCGATCCAGTTCCCTCTGGCACTTGAACGACCTGAGGGTTAGGGGGACCAACTCCCAGCACTGTCAAAACTGGGTATAACTTTTGACTCCCCCAAAACTTTACTAATAGCCTACTGTTGAGTAGAAGCTTTATCAATAACATAAATGGTTGATTAACAATACGTTGTATGTTAAACGTTTCCTATACTGTATTCTTACTAAAGAAAATAAGCTAGAATAAAAAACTTAGTGAAATCAGAAGGAAGAGAAAATACATTGGTACTGTACTGTATTGAAAAAAATCCACCTGGAAGTGGACCTACACGGTTCAAACCTATATGGTCCAAGGGTCCGCTGTGTTCCCCCATTGTGGCAACACTGTGGATTTTGTAACCTGTGTGTGTAACGGTTATTTGACATTTAGTAACTAAGGGCTGCTGATGTTTCTTGCTGCCTTCCTTTCATTGTTACTTAGTTTCTGTAATGTGTGCCCCGTCTTCCCAGCTGCGGAGACCTCCATTTATACTTCTGAGCCATTCAGTGCCATGCCCGTGACAGACTCTCAGTACTTGTCTCCCCCAGGAAGTCATGTAACTCCATTCATCTGACTTGGCTGCCAGGTGCTGCTTCCAACTTGTCCTTGGCTGTGGAGAACACGGAGAAAACACATAGTCTTATTTTGGCCAAGCTTTCAGAGAAAATCTAAGATATATTCATGAAGATATGGCCATGCTGATAATCGATAACGTAAACTTAAAAAGTATCATCATGGATGTAAGCGCTATATTAAATAAATGATAAATTTCACATTTTCTGGTTTTCTTTTCAGAAATACAAGTACCACAGTGTAAAAAATCATATAACCATAGACTCCCCGCTACCCAGCCTTCTGAGAAGAATGAACTGTACGCCCTGGGCTCGAGGGCAGGAGTAGGCTGTTGGCGCGTTCCTCCACCAGCATCTGCACAGCACTGGGCAGGCAGTAGGTATTTCGTACGTATGCCACATCGCGGAGCTGAACTGAGGTCTACTTGGTCAAGAAATCCAAATTTATATGATTATGAAGTTTCACATAGTTGTGATGCAATCCCAACATCACAACGACCTGACATCAAAACCCTACTGGTGCGACCTGCTCTTCTTGACCATTCAGCAGGTGTTGGGGGGGGGGTCTCTCGGTGCCCATAAGTATAATTACCAATACCATTTTTTCACTGTCATGGTACATACAGAGAAGTACCTGTCAATATAGAGCTCAGCCCAACTGGTTTAAGTGACCACATTGGTATAGATCACTAAACAAACGAAACGGATTCTTGAATATTGATTTGCTAAATTTATGCCCTGTTCGAACTATAGAGTAAGTATCATCTCAGTCAAAACCTCGACTGGCTTTTTTGTAGAAATTGACAAGCCAATTTTCATATTCATATGGAAATGCAGGGGACCGAGGAAAATCAGAATGAGCTTGGAAGAGAACCACACTGAAAGGTTAGTGGCATATTAATATAAATCAATAGAGAGCTGTGGCAGCTATAGGCACCAAATGAATATAAGATGCTTTCTCAAATTTGTCTTTTAAAGAGAAGATTGTGGTGATCTATAAGCTGTAGCCAATAAAGCTATCGTAACCAAATTAATACAAAGCTGTCCTCGAGCTGGTGCTATTGGTATAAGACTACACAAGTCAGTGGGACTAAATAAAAGGTCCAGAAATAGACCTCCACATACAAAATCAATTGATTTTTTAAAACTTTTTAAGATTTTATTTATTTATTTGACAGAGAGAGAGCACAAGCCAGGGGAGTGGGAGAGGGAGAAGCAGACTCCCCACGGAGCAGGGAGCCCAATGCAGGGCTCGATCCCAGGACCCTGAAATCATGACCTGAGCCAAAGCAGATGCTTAACCAACTGAGCCACCCAGGCGCCCCCAGAATCAGCTGATTTTCAACAAAGGTGTCAACGTTATTTAACAGGGAAGGGAAGTGAGACTTACGTACGTGTTTGGTCTCTGCCCCTAGTTCCTGACACAGAGCTCCTAAATCCCTTGGAATTTCCTATGTGATAGGAGCATCTTTTTTTCTGATGAGGTGAGGGAATGGGCTCCTAGTTGGGGGATGGTCACCAGGATGAGAAGTTGGAACATTCAGCCCCATCTCTCATCCTCTGGGAGAGGGACTGGAGGTTGAGTTAATAGTCTGCTACGAAACTTCCATAAAAGTCTCTTTAACTATGGGGTTCAGAGAGTTTCTAGGTTTGTGGAAGGATGACATCCCCCAATCTTATAGGGACAGAAGCCTTGTACCTCTGGGGTCTCAGAACCCAAACACTGAAAACCATAGAAGGGAAAAGTCGATAAATCAGAATTATGAAAAATTTTTACATTTTGCTCCTCAAAAGACTATGAAAATATGAGCCCCAGACTGAGAAAATATCCACAATACATATACTGTACAAGAGTATCTAAATAGAGGGGCGCCTGGGTGGCTCAGTCGTTAAGTGTCTGCCTTTGGCTCAGGGCATGATCCCAGCGTTCTGGGATCGAGCCCCACATCAGGCTCCTCCGCTGGGAGCCTACTTCTTCCTCTCCCACTCCCCCTGCTTGTGTTCCCTCTCTCGCTGGCTGTCTCTATCTCTGTCGAATAAATAAATAAAATCTTTTAAAAAAATAAAATTACATTTTAATTAAGGTTGCAAAACATAACTGGATCGCTTAAAAGGCCAAAAATTGGTAAAATGTTTTAAATTCCATCTGATTTTAGGAAAGAGTGAGCTTTATAGATGAATACATACATTCCTAATTGAATTTCATCCTAAACACATGAGAGCTTTAGAGAGAAATCTCATAATACCAATTTTTAAAAGAAAATTGTTAAATTTACTGATAGTAACTGGACCTGAAAGTGTTTCTAAGGCATCCTTCATCAAAATCTCTTCTCCACAGACATCCCTCAGGGGCTTCAGAGATGGGGAGAGGCACATTCCCACCTGGTGTGCTCCGGGGGCAGGAAGAGGGTCGATGGGGGTCCCCAGATGTGCCTCCCGCACACACGTCGTGGAAGCTGTCGCAGAGGAGCTGCGGGTATTTACCTGCTTGGTCAAGGCAGTGCTCCCAGAAAGGCAGCCGTCAGAAGGTGACCAGAGGGCGGACAGGCCCTACACAAGTTGCCATACATTCCTGTGTTCTCCATCATGTTTATCTGAGTTTGAGAAGAGCACTAGGGATGGCCTGGTTGGGGGCAGGTGTGAAGGCACACGGCCCTTGCAGTGACTGGTGTCCCATGGCTGGCCACCCATACACCAGTTGGCCTTGGCACCAAGGTCCAGCTGTGTCTCCTCCTCCACGCCACCTTTCTGAATCTCTGTGCTGACATTGGTGTCCCCCAAAGGTGCGCATGGAAAACATGCAAAATGCAGACTGTAGGACAGACGTGAATTAAACAGCACAGCTGAAGCTGGCTTCTGAACAGAGGGACCTCGTCGCCCCAGCTCAGCCATGTCTGGAGCTCCCTGCGGCCTCTCAGCATCCTGGGCATGGCTGGTCCTCCTGACTCCCGTGCTACTTGACCGCCCACATGTGTGTTCACTGCCACATCCACTCAGCAAGCATTTCCTGTACCCGGCCTCATTCCTGTGCTGGAAGCCAAGGGCGCACCAAGAGCAAAGGGGCCACAGGCTGCCTGTCAGGCCAAGGAGGGGAGGAGGCCTGATGCCAGCCATCAGCACGCCCCACCTGGGGCAGCAGCTTCTCTCACAGAGAGTCAGTCCCTTCCCCGACACCCTCCTCCCACCACACACACGCCCAGCCCCCCACATGCAAGACCCCCGCTTCCATCAGCCACCCTGACACCTGCCAAGCAGTGAGAATTGCTCCTTCCCCAGAGCCGCCTCATTCCCAGCTCGCGGTGGGACAGTCCTTGTGCGCGTATGTTCTCCTGCTGGGGCTCAGCCTCCGTGCAGCTCCCGATAGTTCTCAGCACCTGCCTGATGCAGTTAGTTTGGGAAAGTGATGTCATGAATACTGATTCCAATGGGTTGCCATTCGTTGACCCATGCAGAAACCTTCCTGAGTTTATGAGGGTCAGGATGAAACCCCTCCTCATCCTGGAGGTCTGTGAGCTATGGGTGGGGCATGGAAAAGAAAGCAGGCCGTCGGGACAGGTGCATGAAAGAGAGGTGATGCCCTGGACAGCATTCCGATGGCCCACATCAAAGCTGTACTGGGCACATGGCCTGGGCCCTTAGCCGCATATCCAAGCACCTAGCTAAGAGAAAAAACCCAAAAGCTTTAAAAACCCTTTAAAGCCTGGTTCAATTCAATAATACCTGTGGAGAGCTACACCCATTGGAGACAGACACTGCTTCATTTGGGAAATAAAAATACAAGAAAACAGAGATCCCGCCTCTAATGAATAGGTAACAAAAAGGGAAACACCACAATTTCAAAAAGTGGGCAAGGAGGATTTCTGATACTGGAGAGTGAATTACAGAGAATTACAGAGACTAGAAGAAACTCCATGGCTCTGGGCCAGAGGTGGAGCTCATTCCAACCTTCATGCAGACACATCACAGACGTACCTGCACCCACGGGTTTGTGCACACACCTGTACTTCCTGGCCCTGCAGCCCTAGATAGCACAGACCCAATGACACCGCACGGGTCAGTCTCTGCACCCCGAGATGGCACAGAGAGGGATGTCCCACAGGCCAGTCTCTGCACCCACAGACGGCATAGACACGGGGATATCACCTGCACCATGAAATACCAGCAAACACCACCCTCCAAGAAAAGAACCAGAACTCCTTGGAGAAACATGAGGGAACTGCCAAACTGTATTCCAAAGTAGCCACACCATTCTACGTTCCCATCGGCCGCATATGAGGGTTCCTGTTGCCCCACCTTCCCAACACATGGAAAGGGCAGCCTTGTTAGTGGGTGTGCTGCATTTCCCCAGGCTAAGGATGCTGGGCATCTTGTCTTGGGCTGACTGGCCATGATCAGAGCAAGGGTTTCTTGGTCACTGGTGTTGTTTTCAGGCCCAGAGAGATGTGCGTGTGTATGTGCTGAGGGGGCCTTAGTGGAGAGGGGAAGGTTGGAAGAGTGAATGGGTCCAGGTGCCTGCCTCCTGTAGGAAGGGAGTAGCTGGGATGGCCAGGTCGAGTCGATGGCTCTGATTGCTACTGCTGCTGCGAGCAACACTACGCCACGGCGGCTGCCCTTTTCAACCCAGTAGTGCCAGGTGTTGCTCTGTGCACTTCATGCACCCTAACTCACTAAACCCCAGCCACCACGGGCGACCATGGAGACGCTCACTCGGGATGGTGGGAGGGGAAGCCTGCCGTATGGGGTCACATGGCTGGGACTGGACCCCCGGCTGAGGTGAGCTGGCAGCATTAGGGGACAGGTCCTTTGCTCAGCTGGAATGTCCACTCCAGTGCCACCCCCAGGAAGCAGGGTAGAAGGTGAACATGGCCCTGCCTAGGGGCCTGCAGAGGAGGCTGTGGGAGGTGCCTCTTGGGGTCTGCAGTGCATTCCACCTAGCTGTGCAGCGGCCAGCCGCCTAGGTGCTCACCTGGCCAGAGGCTGCCCCAAGAGGGTCCTGTCCTCCAGCCCCAGACACCAGGAGCATGTGGGGTGGGGAGCAAGGTTTGAAATACTGAGCCAGCACAGTGCAGCATTCCCCCCAACTTCAGTCGTCCCACCTGAGTAAAGGACCTAACCTGTGAATGCAGGTCGGATGGGAGCACGCTGATGTAGGAACATATTCTGCGCAAGTAGCCCCCATCATCCCCGCAAATGTTCTCCCCTTTTAGTGTCTCCGAATGCCTGTGCTTGCAGGGCACGTCCATAGCAGCCCCGCTAGTACGCACGAAGTGGGAGAAGTCTTTGAGGCCAGCCAGTGCAGACCATATCTGCACATCTGCGGCATCTTGTCCAATGTCTGGAAGTTTCAGAAGAAATAACACTCGAACTGGTAATGACACAGCAAAAGGGCCCAAAGAAAGCAAAATGTCCCAGTGACAGAACTCCACGCGGTCACACGAGTCCTCGCATGTGCTGTGCGGTTATTCCATTACACTCCTCACAGAGCCCAACACTGCAGAGGAGCAATTTTCAAATGCATTTGAGCTGCACTGTGTTTGCCTTAAGTTCAGACTAACTTTGCCTGCTTTACAGTTACTGATCACAGGAAATCCAAACACAACCAGAAGGAAATACGTTACTGAAAGGAAAAGCTGAAATGAAAAGTATCGTAGACACCTCAAAAAATCAAGTGTATCACAATGGAAACCAAAAACACTAATGGTCAAAATCATGAAAGGAAAGAATCATGATAGCTTAGCTAAGAAAATATGAATAATGGAAATAACACAAAAACGAAAGATAACT
This sequence comes from Ursus maritimus, assembly GCF_017311325.1. NCBI lineage: Eukaryota > Metazoa > Chordata > Mammalia > Carnivora > Ursidae > Ursus > Ursus maritimus. The sequence goes on from NW_024424897.1 coordinate 619,895, forward strand.
CTGAGAACCAGGACACTCCTAAACAGGAAGCAAAAAAGCAGAAGGAAAGAAAAGCAGAAGGAAGATGGTCATGGACGGGAAACCATGATGCCGCCGTCCGGCAGGGACCCCCAGGGGCCCAGATCCGCTGACTCTGAATCCTGTAGACTTCATTGAGTGCCATGATGCTGCGTTGCACCTGTTCCGATGAGCAGTAATCCCCCAACCACGTATCATGAAAAACTCATCTTTCGAATCATGACTCCGTTTACAGAGATCAAGTAAACGTATAATGGGCAAGAGATGCTTCTCAAAACATTTTTAAAGAACTATTTCTTAAGAAATTAGTTGTCCTGCATTTTTTAAAAAGATTTTAAGTAATCTCTACAGCAAATGTGGGGCTTGAACTTACAACCCCCGGACAAAGAGTCACACGCTCCACTGAGCCAGCCAGGTGCCCCTGAAAAAGCCATTTTTTAACAGGAAAACAGCTATGTGATGTTGACCAGCTTGTTCAAGTCTGAAGGTTGCCGATATTGTTTTGCTTGTAATTGATCCTCAGCACAGACATTGTATCTTCAGAACCCTCAAAAACCATGAAGGCTCCACAGAGCGCGCAGACAACAGTGCTTACCTGGGTCACACACACATCACAGAAAAACAGTAGGATTCTTGAAGAGTGGAAAAAGAAAGGACACGATCCAATTAGTAAGATGCACGAATCTTAAACATGGAAAGTGGTTTCCCTTTTTTTCCTAGTCTGACGTGGAATACTGCCATCAACAGTGACACTCCGAGGCCGTTGCAGATTTAAGACCAGGCCCTGCATCGGGATGCCTGAAACACCGTGATGTCCTTCAGCTCATACAGCAGATTGGCCAAATCTGACAGCAGTGCTGAAGTGCAGGTTAGCACTGCCAGTAAGAGTGCAGAGCTGACAATCTTTTCTCTGAACTATTAATAATTTTTTAAAAAGCACAATTTGATCAACTCTGCTATGGGAAAGACTGAATTATCGTTCTATGCACTCTATAAAAATAGTGTTTGTTACCAAATCTTTGTCATATCAAGAGGCAAAGTCCGCATCAAAACATTTAGGAGAAAATATGTAGAGGTAGGTCAGGGGGTCCTGGGTGACTCAGTCGGTTAAGCGTCCGCCTTCCGCTCAGGTTGGTCCAGGTCGCTCCTGGGATCTGGGATCGAGCCCTGCTTAGGGCTCTTATCTCAGCGGGGAGCCTGCTTCTCTCTCTCCCTCTGCTCCTTCCCCCTGCCGGCACCCTCTCAAATAATAAAATCTTTTAAAAATCAGGTAAATGTTTCATTAATTGTATGAAGTTAGTGGTTATTTCTCTGCTTTGTACAGTGTGCGGTTTATCACTTTTAAACTCACCTTCAAAGCTAATTTTCTGTTTTTCACAAAAAGGGTGCTCCAAAGTGCAGAGACTTCAGGCCCCACCCATCCTGCGCCGGCCCAGTCCTCCCAGACCCGGACCTGCCGGTGGGCGAGGACCACAGGACCTGCGGGGCGGGGGCACGCTCCCGAGGGCGGGGCGTGGGGGTGCGTAAAGATGAGGGCGCAGAGTCTACACCGCCCTGGTGGGGAAGGCAGGCAGTGTTAGGTCACCGCAGCCCTCCGAAGTCGCTGCGTTCCTTCCCGAGGCCGCGGGGGCCCTGCCGCCCCGCGTCCCTGACCCCCGCCCCTGACCCCCAGCCCCCTGCCGGGCCCCTAGTCCACCGGAGCGCGACAGCACGCAGCCTCGCCGCGCCCCGCAACCCCCGCACCGTTAGGTGCGCACGCGCGAACAGACGCGCGCCTGCGCGGGGTGGGGCGGCAGCGCGGGGACACCGCGACACGGACGTACGCGCGAGCACGTGACCGGCCGCCCACGTGACTGACGACGGCCGGGCGGGGCATGGCGCCTGCGTAGGCATTGAGCCCTGGGACGGGCTGGGTCGGCGGGCGAGGCCCAGGGCTGGCTGTTGCCGCCGCCGTCTCCGCCCGCAGACGCAGACTGTGACGTGGGCCCGGGTTGAATCAAAGGGCTCCTGCCCGCGAGGTGGACGTGGCTTAGCGCCGACCGCGGGCCGTGCTCCTCATTAGCGCCTGGGCAAGGTCGGCAGGCCTCACTGGCCTTGCCCCTGTACCCTCGCTTGCAGGACGGTCCCGAGATGCGCTCGGACGCCCCTTCCCAGGGCCGCTGCCTCGCCTTCACTGTGACGCGCGTGGTGTGGCCACGACCGGTGTCGCCGGGCTGCAGGGACCGTGGGGTCCTGAAGGGAAAGTACACTAGTCCAGGTCCGGAGTTAGGCTCTGTTCCGACGTAGCCTCGCGCGTCTCCAGCAGGGACGGCATCAGCAAGGTCACCTGCCTCTCGGGTGGCTGGCTGTCGCCCCCGGCGCCCCCCCAACCAGCCCTGGGGTTTGCAGTTGGCCCCTCAATCGTGTAAGCAGGCGCCAGGGCAGCGTGGTGGGGAGTCCATGTTGTCGAGCCTTCTTCCTTGTCCCCAGGCCGATTTGGTCCGAGGGTTAATCAGCCGTCACGGGGATGGCAGGAGAAAAGGTCTGACGGACGTCTGTAGGTTACCTTGTCCACCTGATTGCGCCTTTCCCACGATGGAGACCTTTTGACAAGCTTTCAGGTGGAACGTGAATCTTCTCAAATTCTGCGCCCTTTCCAGGAAGTGCACTCACACACCTCATCAGCAAGACTCTCTGACACCAATCCTCAAGGCCCTGCACCGGAGCCTCGATATGCTGTGCTGCTCAGAGGGGTTGCCACTGTCTTGCCCTGAGGCCCCCTTTCCGTCTCTCACTGATCTGTATGCCTGGATTTATCAGGCTCAGACAATATCCTTAAGACCCAGTGGTGGAGGTTCAGGTCACCATACACCTGTGGGTGCATTTCCGGGAGCCTCATCCCCTGGGGCAACTGCCAACCCATCTTGATGTTCGGAGCCAGGGGCTGCCCTTAGTGCCCTGCTGGGTGTGTCACCAATGCTGCGGAAGTCCCTGCCAGCTGGCTTTGCCCAGGCCTCCACTTTAGGTCCTCCTTCACCCCTGCTGTCCCTTGAACGCCCTTGGTGGTTGTGGTCATACATTTGAGGTTATACTTGTCCCCCACAGTTCTGATGTCTTATGTTTGCCCTCCAGATTCACCTCTTTCTCTTCTCTGAGAACAACAGGAAGCTGGAGGGCAAGAGAGCCAAGGGGCTGCAGCCAATGGGAAGCACTGGCAAGGAGATCAGAGGGGAGGAAAGAAAGCCTCAGCGCTTTCCTGCCTGCAGGTGAGCTGACACTCCACTGAGGAAGGCCACTGCTCCTGTTTGGTGCCCACTCCATCTGCTTCAGCACTCACAGGGGGCAGGAACTGCTCCCTGGCCTCAGCATTCTGACTGTCCAGTGCAGTGGCCAGCGGTGGAGTGCTTACTAGCCTCCTTTAACCCTGCTCATTGAGCTCCCTGCTGCCACGTCCTTTGAGCACCCTGGCTGACGCTCACAGTTTGACCTTGGCAGTTTCAGGCTGTGCGTCTCTTTCCTGATGCTTCTGTTGGCTTGCAAGAGGAGACCACCATCCACAATGGCAAGTTCCATACGTGCTTTTTACTTGAAAAGGTTCAACATGAAAGTTTTTGGGTTTTTTTTTGTTTTTTTTTTTGCTCAAAGGATTTATATCTAGAATGTTCTTGGGGGAATAGTCCATACTTCTTTGAAAGGGCAGGGCTTTATTTATGTTTTTTTTTTCAAATTATAAAGATGAACAGCAAGGGGTCATAACACTTGAAAGCAGTTTGGTATTGGAGAAACACCTTTACAGGTCACAGAAAAGAAGCAGACCAAGAGCAGAAGTAGAATTAAAAGAACAGCTTATTCCTAATTGTGTAAGTTAGGAGTCATTTTCAAATGATGGGGAGAAACGTTGTTTTTCTTCCTTTCCACAGTCCAACCACCACCAAATGACAGAACCAGCCACTACGGCCCAGGGACACGGACACTCTGGGCTGTGACTGTTGTATTTCTTGACTTTTTGGGTTTTTGTTAACAGCAGAAAAGGACATGAATTCAGAGATTTCTTTCCACGAGAAGTTGAAGGAGGGAAAGCAGAAGTCCACTTTATGTGTAAATGGGCACTTGCCTTGCCCTCCTCCGGCCCCTGCAGGAGTCTGCCATCCTCATCCCCGGCCTGGAGGGGCTGGGACCCCAGACCTGTCACAGTCAGGGCCTGGCCAGGTGGTGCCAGGGGAAGCAGAGTGGCGCAGTGGAAGCGTGCTGGGCCCATAACCCAGAGGTCGATGGATCGAAACCCTCCTCTGCTACATTCTCATCTTTTCCTAGGCAGTAGCCTGCAGACTTGTCCTGTCCCTGTCCCCTTCCATTTCCCCATCGGGGTGTGCAGGACTCCGAGCAGCAGCCGGTTCCATGGTGTAATGGTCAGCACTCTGGACTCTGAATCCAGTGATCTGAGTTCAAGTCTCGGTGGGACCTGCACAACTTTTTCGTCCCCCTCCCCCTTTTGTCTCTTGATCCCCACTTTGGTGTCCCTTCTTCCAGGTGCGCTCAGGCCAAGGGTGGCACCATGGTGGCCCTGGTGTCTTGTGGTTCTATGGTGTAATGGTCAGCACTCTGGACTTTGAATCCAGCAATCCGAGTTCAAATCTCGGTAGAACCTCCCTCACCTGTGGCCCTTTTGTGGCCCGCCCCCAGTCCCCAGTAATGGGCAATGCAATCCTCGCCAGTACAATCTGGTACCCTCCCAGATCAGGGTCTCCTCTTTTGAGCTCATGTGGAGACCCCTGGCTGCGGCCTCCATTTTACCCCACTGGCCCCTCCATGGTCACCTGTCACCTTTTCCTTGTGTGTACACGCACCCCGGACCTCCCCTTGTCCCTGTGCCCTGGTGCCTGTGGCTTAGAGGACAAGGTCTGGTGTGGCGGAGGGTTGACTCTGAAACCTTTGGTTCTCCCAGTCTGCCCTCGGGGTGCACCGGGGCCTGGGACTCGTCTTGCCCCCTCTCCTGAGCACGCCTCTCCAGAGACCTCCAGGTAAGAACGCTTGAGCCGGGTTGTATGGGTGGCTCGCCAGAGCTCCTGCTCCTTCCCCAGAGGGAGCACGTTAGGAATTACCTGATGTCTTTTCAACGTGCGCTTCCTCTCTCTGGCTTGACTTTTAAAAAGGGAGACCAAAAGGGGCTCATGCTGTCACTGCTGGGAAGATGTTGAATTCCTCTTATTAGAGCCGATTTAAGAGTCCCGAGTAAAGGGCCAGGAGCCTAGCTCTGCATTTGCTCCCTTGTGACCTTGGAAAGACCCTGCCCTCTTGGGACATCAGCCTCCTCATCTGTACAGTGAGGAGAGCTGGATGAGCCAGACCCCTGGGGTTCACTTCAGGTCTTCTGCACAAATGCGATTTCACTCCTGTCTGACTGCTATGGGACCCTGGGGTCTGACGTCCTCCTCATTCCCGTTCTCCACTTGTCAGATGGACTCACGTCCTGCTTGGGGTCCAGGTGAGGGCCCAGAGGGGTCTAGCTCCCCACGCTGGCTCACGTATTATGATAGGGGCCTATTGTGAGGACTCCTTGGTGACGTACTGCAGATAGTTCTCTATTTGTGCATAAAAAAAAATCTGTGTTTTAACTGCCTCTCGAACCCACTGTTTGGTTATACAATTAACCACCCTCCACCAAGGACCTTTGTCAGGTGTTGCGGGTTGTTTCCTCTTACCGCGAACGTCATAAAGAACGTCTTGTACTTGCCCACTGGGCACCTGTGTGCGATGCTGTCAGGGAAGGTTCCCAGGAGTGAAACTGCCGGCCTCCGGGGTGGGGCCTGCTCTTCTCACGGACACCAGTGACGAACTTCTGGGTCTATGTTCATACGTGCGCGTGTGTGCACCGAAGCGCATAGAAGCGTGTATACCTGTACACGCGTGCATGTGTCTACACATGCCGGTACATACACGTACGCGCATGGATGTCTGTTCAGTTTTCAAGTCGGTCTTCTGTCCTGGCACTTGCTTCTTTTTGAAATGTATGGCTTATCCTTATTCAGAAAATAAAGGGCCAGCCTCTGTCCAAAAAGGACACCACACACTCTGCTTCCCTGAACACGAGCGGAGGGTCCATCTGCTTTAGGCAAGTGCTCTGGCCGACTGGGAACAAAGCCAACGGCTGTGTGGAAGGAGGTGCATGTAAACACAGGTTGGGGCCCGGAGCTGAGGGAGCCCGTGACGCTGGCCAGGTGGCCTCGGGCAAGTGAGCTGCCCGCGCGGGCCGCGCTTCCCTCACCTAACATGTCTGACCTAGACTCAGTGTGGTTCGGTGGTCTTTTCACTGCGGGCAAGTGTCTGAAGCCTGCTGCTCAGCCTCGGCCCAGCAGCTGAGGCCACAGAACAGCCTCATGTCAGCGGCATCACCTGACCCTAACCCTTGCTCCACACCCTCGGCCAGCATCAAACGATGGTGTAGGCAACGGGAGTTCCATTCATCACTCGTGCAAAGCTCAGGAGGAGGGACCGGTGTCTACACTGGCGGGAACTGGCCCAAGCTCTAAGGCCAGGTGAAGATGGAAAACTCTGGGCTCCGACATGGTCCAGAGCAGGGCACTGGAAGGCAGAGCTATTCGTGATGACCAGCACGCACACAAACCTGCTGGAACCTGCTGAACACGCTCACGGTCCACTAGGTGGGACTCGGAGTACCCCAGCTCTGAAAGCTGCATGCCTGTAGAGGGGCCGCCGGGCGCGATGTGAATCTGGGCTTACCCTGCCCTCCTCTTCACACTGGGACCCGCTGCTCACTAGCAGACACTCTGTGGGCATCAGCCTGGCCCAGCCATGGGGCCACCCCCTCGTCTCTGCACGTACGGCTGGAGTCAGGACGGAGGTGGCCATAACCCAAGATGAACTGTGGAGGAGACCCAACACCTCATGGGATATCCCCCGTCTGTCAGCCTGGGCTCTGGCCAGCAGAGGTCTTTGCTGTAGCTGGAAAGGGGTGCTTTTGAAGAGGAACCAACCGCGCACTTGGCTGGCGGCTTTCTAGGCCCACTGAGGAGACGGATGACAGCTCTCCTGCTCTGGGCCAGGTGTTGGCTGGAGAAGTACAAGGTGAGGGAGGGCGCGGCCTGTGTGACAAACGCGTCTGGTCTCAGGGCACACTCTGGCCCCTGGCTGGGAGGGGTACCTGGTTCACGCATTCTCCACAAACACATTCTTCAACTGTTTATTCCATAATCAGTTACTTAGAGGGTGAACCCGATTATGAACAGATTGAAAGGAAGAACTGTACAATTTCACACAATATCCAGCTATCACCCCGGACAGGTACACCGGTACAACACGATACAGAACACGATGAGGGAACAGCCCGCGGAGGCCTGACGGCACGGAGGGTTCAAGAGGGGCAGCATCACTCGTGTTAACAAAATCCAGGTGCTCTGGAAATCCAACTCCAGGCCATTCGCAGAGGTCTTTCATCTCAAGGACGAGCCCTGATGTGGAGCGCCGTGATTCTGCACATTTCCGGCTGCTTGCAAGCCCTCTGTTTGTGGATAATCGGTTTTCCCTCTTTCTTCTTTAAGGCGTGCTCACAGGAGCAGTGCGGGCTGCAGGGGGAGAGCCCCTCAAGACGCACAGGCTGGGGGGAGGCAGGACCGCAGCAGGACTGGGAGGGACGGAGGTGACCGCCTCCCGATCGCACAGCCTGGCCTACATGGGTAGCCCTTTCTGTCCCCTCTCCATCCTCCGTCTTTCTGTCTGTAGGTACCTGGCAGCCTTGCCAGGCGTCCTGCCTCAAGGCGAGTTCACCTTAACGGCTGAACGGAAAGGTGCATGTCTGAGGCCTACAGCACCAACACACACCAGCACACACAGGGCCCCCGGATTAGAGGGCTGGTCCCAGGAGGGGCTGCTGCCTGCCGCTCTCTGGCAGCCCAGCAGTGAGAAACATGGTCCACTGTTGCCAGAAAAGCTGAAAATCCAGATTTGTGTATCAGCCACCGGTTCCAAAAGGATGCAGTTGACTCACGTTCTGGCAAAAACATTTCAGGAGTAACATAAATGGTTAAAAATAAGAGCCGAATGGGGCAGACCGTGGACTGCGGCCCCACATGCCCCGCAGCGGCCTGCCTCCTGTCATCTACTCACGAGATCTCTCTGAGGCACATGAATCTGAACTTCTGGGGTCTTAGCTCTTCTCAGGACACTTTTTGGATTTTTTTTTTAAGCCTAAAAGATAACAGTTTGTCTTCATTCTTGTTCTTTGGGATATTTTTCAGTCTTAAAAGGATATACTTAAATCAGGACAATCCTTCTCTCACGTCAAAATATTCCAGTCGCACGTGTCACGAAGATAGCACCACATCAGACAGTGAGGGAGCCACCAGCAAACAGGGGTAGAGAACTCTGAAGACCAAGGTAGCAACTGAGGAGCCGAGCGGTTTTCCTGCAGTGTCTGTGACGCCTACACTCGGCCGCGCCTCCCTCCCCGGGCAGCTGACGGAGCCTGCCTCCCAGCCGTGCCGACCTTTACCACTTGATGTCTCGGCTGACCGGAGGGAGCCCCGGGCCCTGGTACATGGTGTGCAGGGCTTCCTGGACTCTGGGGGAGTCGACCCCGTCCAGCCACTCCTGGTACAGCTCCTGCACGTGGGCACTGGTCTCGGGGGGGCGCACAGGGATGTCCGCGTAGATGCCTTCCATCTGCCGCAGCAGCGCCTTGTCTGCGTGTCCGTCCTCGGTCTGGGCTTGGCCTCTGCCGTTTAAACATCCTGCAAGACAAGCAGGGAACTTACGCTTTTCCCCCTTTAGCTTTATAGGGGAAGGTTCTGGAGCAGAAAAGGAACAACAACGGTGTGCAGCACCATGGGGCCAGAGCCTGGAGCTGGACTCTGGACGTGTGGCCCCGAGGCCTCAAGAACCCCAGGTTACAGGCACACAGCCCCTTATGCTTCCCCTTCGTTACCTACGGACATTATCCGGGAAACATTTTTTACCTAAAAGTGAAGTACATTGTTAGCCTCTAGAACTGGCTGGCTGTGAATGCAAATCTGGACTTCCAGAAGAGCAAGAAGACTGCGAACGGGCAGCCACACCACTAGCGTCTCATAAAGTCTCTGGGCGCGGGTCCCCACCTGGGCAGCACCAGGGAGGGGGCGGGAACCCGCGAGCCCACACAGGAGCCCATGCACCCAAGCACCACAACTTGGATAAAGGGTACGACTCCCACATCCTGGTGCTGTGTACTCTCAAATGTATTAAATAATGTCATGATTTATAGGGTTAAGTTCATTTAAAAGAATTGTAGCAAATTGCCACCCTGGCCAAGCCCCTCTCCACTAGTCCCTTGGCAGTACCCGCCAGCTGCACTTTTTTTTTAAGATTTTGTTTTTTAAGAAGATTTAATTTGAGAGAGAGAGAGAGAGAGAGAAAGCATAAGCGAGGGGGAGCGGCAGAGGGAGAAACAGACTCACTGCAGGGAGCCCGATGCAGGACTTGATCCCGGGACCTGGGATCATGACCTGAGCCGAAGGCAGATGCTTCACTGACTGAACCACCCAGACGTCCCCCCACAAGCTGCACTTTTGATCTCCAATCTCGAAGATGCTCAGCCATGGCAGGTGACCCCACTCACCTTCCCAGGGAGCCCACTCTCCCAAGGTCTGCTCCTCTTCTCAGACCCCTGGCCCCGGGCTCCCCCGCTATTAGGGCACAGGTGAGTCTGCCCAGCCCCCACCACAGCTCAGGGGAACTGGACACCCTGCCCCCCCCGCCGCAGGCCCACCTCACCCGCTGCCACCTCATCCTCGCTGCGTCCGCTCCTCCAACCCCCCATGCCCTCCCCAAACACTGGCAGGTTTTTCCTGCACCCTGGCCATGCCTTCTCTCCTTAGGCAGGCTTGACCCTTGTGGGCCTTCCCCACTCAGTAGGGCACAGGTGGCCCCACAGCAACCTGGAGGCCACAGCACCCTCTCCCCGGACACCCGTACCTACTCCACCAGCAAGTCCCTGGGCTCTGCTGTGGGACCCCCACCCTGCTACCTCTTGTTGGCCTCCATTTCTCAAAGTGGGTCCCCTCCCCCTCCGTCACTCAGGATAGAACCTGGCTACAGGTGGGCCATCTGAACCAAGATCAGGCTCTCGCCTGGTGCCACCGAAGCAGCAGCGGCTCTTCTCTGGGACTATGTCCCCAGGGGCTTTCTTTTTTTTTTTTTAAAGATTTTATTTATTTGACAGAGAGAGACAGCCAGCGAGAGAGGGAACACAGGCAGGGGGGGTGGGAGAGGAAGAAGCAGGCTCCCAGCGGAGCAGGGAGCCCAATGCGGGGCTCAATCCCAGGACCCTGGGATCACGCCCTGAGCCGAAGGCAGACACTTAACGACTGAGCCACCCAGACGCCCCCTCCCCCCCCAGGGGCTTTCTAAAGGGACACCTGGCTTTTCTGCTATGTGGTGAGGGAAGGAGAGGGACCACTGTGTCACAACCACCAGGGCAGCATCCACAGTCCCACAAAGCTGTCAGAACTGAGCAAGGCTTGGGGTAGCCCACGAGGGCCTGTTTCCTAAGGGGCAGGAGGGGGGCGGTGGGGGCAGTGTGGCCCAGACCCCGCCTCTTACCCCCTGCACAGGCGAGCACCTCCACGAAGTGGTACGGGAACCTGCCCTTCTTCAGTTTCAGAACCACGTTCTGGATGTTTCGAAAGCCATACGCAGCAGCAAAGCGTAACAGAACCTCCCCATTCTTTTCAAGGGTGACCTCCTGGAAGTCTTTGTTCCTGTAAGATGAATACAATGGATTTTTTTTTTTAATTTGTTTATTTGACAGAGAGAGCGCGCGCACAAGCAGCGGGGGCGGCCGGCAGAGGGAGAAGCAGACTCCCGCTGAGCAGGGAGCCCGACATGGGGCTCGATCCCAGGACCCTGGGATCATGACATGAGCCGAAGGCAGATGCTTTAACAGACTGAGCCACCAGGCGCCCCAACAAAATGGATTTTAATCTACAGAGTCCTTCCTCTGTGGATGACAATCATTTTCCAATCTAAGTTTGAAATGTTAGCAAAATGAAAAATTTGAATAAAAGCAAGGTTTTTTGGTCTTGGCTATTCCAAACCCTATAAATAAGATAGCCCCCCACCCCAACTCGCACACACGTGCCCGCCCGCTGGCTTTGGGCAGCGTGCCCTAGACAACAGTGCTGACCGCACAGGCAGACCTCAGGGTGCGGTAGGTGACCTCTCCCACGTCCTCGTCAAACAGCTGCTTGGCCGCGTGTCTGAAGACATGTGCCAGGTACCCGTCGGAGCTGGCTCCGTCATGGCGCCTCACCTCTTCCTCCTTCAGGCCTCCAAACCTTGCCAGGCAGAAGAGCAACAGCTAGGATGAAGTCAGGCTTCCAAAATCTTATGATACCCCGTGAAAAGAGAAATCCTTTACAGATATTTAGACTCTAGGCAGAAATCTCATGCTGCTGAGTTTTCATGATCAACACAAGTGGTCACCCGCGACCTCAGATGCCGAAGCAGCAGGTGGAGCCCCACTCCATGTGCTTGGCTGGCTACTCCCTTCTCTGCTGCGCCGGCATCAGCGTGTCCCTCAGAAGAACCTCGACACTCAGGACAGAGCTGGGAATCTGAGGGTCCCCCGGGAGCGTGTGCATGCGCCCCAGCGGGGACGAGAACAACCATGGGTTCTGACCACAGGCACTGAAGCCGCTTAGATTCTAGACACCTCAGGGCAGCCTTCCACGAAAGGGCTGTGACGGCTAAGCAGCCCACGCACACCCCACACGGAGCCCAAGGCACGCACGTCGTGGGAGCGCTGGCCATCAGCTAGGGTTACCAAGACAGCAGAACCCCGGCTTGTGTTCTCAGCACTAAGGGACCCAAGCGAGCTGCTCTTGTCCAGAGGTGACCCAGCCTCGGGCAGGTCCAGAGGCACATGCCAGGAACCCACGGAAGTCAGAAGTGGAGGGTGCGGACAGGTAAATATCCCCACGGAAACCCAACTCCCCACACCCCCAGTGGGTGGCACTGCACACCAGGGCCCCGCTCATGTTCCCTTGGAGAGCTGGGAAGATGACTGAGGGCCGTGGTGGGGGACTGAGCTGCGACACAGGTCAGAGGCTCCCCCACACCCCCATCTCTCTACCGCCCACGGCCTCATCATGAAGGAGGGAGGCCACCCGCAAGGTGCCCCTCCCTGCAAAAGTCACTTACAGAGTGTCAACGGCAGCGTCTTTCACTGCGAGGTCACTTTGCTCCATTATCTGAATGATTTCGCCTACAGATGAAGAGGAGGCGTAAGGCACCGTGGAATGACCCACACAGCCCCATGCCAGCAGCTTCCACAGGGGCTGCTTCTAGGGTTATCTCCCCCACTGGAGCTTCTGTCAAGGTGACCTTGGGCACTGTCACTCTTACAGAGGGCATCTCAAGCACAGAAGAACACTAACATGTGAAAAGTACTGACAAAATGTAAGAGAAGAATCCAATTCCTCCTTGTGCCCTTGAAACAAGGGATTTTGCAAACAAGCTCTCCATGTTTTGTTTCTGAAGCAGAACACTCTCGAGCACAGCTGCCTGTGGACAGAGGGCCAAGACACAGGGGCTGCACTTACAGGGCGTACAGTGCTGTGCAAAGAGATGAACTGAGAATCTCCTACTTCCCTTTACACCAGGGCCCCCGGAAACCCTTGCTGGAGACGGCCAACGTTTATATCAACTGCCGTGGCATTACGTGTGCACGAGAGGACTCAACATGTGAGAAAAACAGTAAAATTGACTCCGCATCCAAGAAAGAGGCCTGCGTATGGTTCTCACGAAAACCCACCATTTACCAGGTAAGCAGGTGTCCCTTCTCCCTTCCCACGGGGCCTGTGCGCTGTGAGCCTTTCCATGGGGGTCCTCATGCTGGAGTCTCAGGTCAGGGGACCCACGCCCCCGAGAGCCGGGTGCCCTGCCTATGTGGCCTGGGGGTCTGAAGAACGGCTTCACGGGGTCAGAGGACACAAGCCGCCCCTTAACTGCAGTGTTCCGCTGAGCGGCTCTCGAGGGCGCCAGAGAGTCATTTCCACCCTGGCACACAGGGAACCTGCTGTAGGCTCTCCGCCAAGTGTACTGCGTGGGGGCTGCAGGCAATGTCACTGGAGCACCAGGGTCCCCACCTGACTCTCACTGAAAAACTTCACTGTGTTGCCAGGTGCATGTATGGTCTGTCGGCAGAGCCTCCGTCTCATACGGGACTTCTCCACGCGGTGTGAGCGCTGCCCCTCTCCACTTCCCTGCAGTCAAGCCCTCGGTGGTCCTGTTGTGACCTCAGAGGACGACCGGCCAGAGGCCCCAGCTGGACGTAGCCTGCCTGCCCCTCACCTGAGGTTAATACGCAGTCAGCTCCCCGGGAGCCGTGGGAAGCTGTGGGAAAGTCTTCTCGAAGGGCCTCCAGTTTCTTATCGTAGCAAGGAGCCACAATCACATGGAAAATCTTGTCTGGGGACAGGTTCTGGGGAGAAAGAGAAAACCCTGTTTGGGGCTGTGAGGAAGTGAGGAGGGGCAGCTTAAAGCTGGTGCCCACAACTGCCCCCTGCTAGGTGCTTTCGCATGTGTGAGGCCACTTGGGGTCCGAGCCCAGTCTCCTGCAGACCACGCTGTGACCTGTGCCTGCCTCCCCACCGCACCAGCTCCCCTGCGGGCCGCCTCACTTCAGACTGGGCGGGGTCGCCCAGAGCCGGGAAGACCCAGCAGCCTGGAGATGCGGGGAAGTGCCGCAGAGAGCCAAGCCAGTTTCCCCCAGACCTATGCACACGCTGACCAAACACTATTAAGGATAAGCCACTGCTGGACTGTTGCCCAGGCTGGCTGACCCTCCAACCTTCCAGAAACTTCCCAAGTGACACCTATTCAGGCAGCTCCTCTGGTGAAATCGGTGGCCACACCAGGAGCTGGCAGTTGCTGAGTGATCTCCGTGGCGAGGACTTGGCAGAAAGGCCCTAATCGGGGCAGAGCCTGCGGAGGGCGCCCGGCTGTCCCTCAGCAGGCCCACGGGACCGGTTAGCCTCTAGGCCTGGCAAATTCCTAGACTCCCCCAAACAGCGGGGGTGGGGCAAGCACAAGGGATACAGTCCCATAGTTCATTTCTCTGTCCCCAAAGTGAACAAGGGTGTCAAAGGCGTGTGGCTTCCTAAAGCTGGCTTTGGGTCTATGGGATCCCTCGTTTTGCAGTGTTCTCCAGTTTCTCCAGGGCCAGACCTCACTGGTTCTCTGGAGAGACGTATCATCTGACTGAGGAGGACCGTGGGCACTCTGGCAGCTGGGGAGCCGACCACAGGAGGCAGCCACATCATGGGTACCACTGGGGTGCTGGGGACCTTCGGGAGGAACCAGGCCTGGCCTCTGCATTCCTGAGGCGGCCCTGGATGGCATGCAGGGGTCTGAGTGGGGGCCTGGAGTGGGGAGGGACAGCATAGGGACCAGCTACACATGGGGTGCTACCCACAGGGGGTCCCGGGGCAGCTGAGGGACGCGGAAAGGCCTTCAGGTCCCCGACTGGGAGTTTTCCATCACGTGAAGGCAGAAGTGGCTAACGAAGTCACATGCCTACCGACTGTGGTCTGCGGGACAGGCCGGGACCCCACACAGGGCCTCCTTTGTTGCAAGCATCTCCGGGGGCAAGGCTGGGGCCCCCTCTTAGCAGGATGGACAGCATTTCCACGCGGTCTGGGGCCACGACCACCCTGGGAGTGCCCGGTGGGAACGTCCCCCGTCTCCTAGCCCATGTACTGCCCTCTGGGAGGTGGTCCACTCACCTGACGTCTAGCAAAGTAATCCTTCACCAGGGAGCCCATGATCTGCTGGGGAGACTTGGCGGTGCAGAGGTGAGGGGTAACAGGGTGGCCCAGCACCCGTTCGGCATATCGGACCCAGCCTGGGGAGAGAACAGTCCCCTGTCAGCTTCTCACAGTGGCTTCCTTCTCCTTTGTCACACATGACAAATTCTGAGCTCCCAGACCCCGTCACTGGGGTAAAGCCAGGCACCTCTTCTTTTGACCTCCCCGGGAATTTGTGGCACCTTGGGCCCTGGGGACCAGGTGCATATGCTCTAGACTGGAAGATGCTCCTGCCAGCCCCTTCCCAGACAGGATGGAGTGGAAGAAAGTGAAAACTGGCATACTGGACCCCCCAAAAGAGGAGGAGAACGAGTTTAGAGGAGCAGCCATGTGGCGTCTCCCCAGGGCACCTGGCCCCCACTGTGCCCGCTGCGAAGCTGTTCTTGCCGCCAGCAGCCACAAGGCCCACCTAGCTTCATTCACCTATTGGAAGTTAACAGCCAACAACTGCCCACGTTTTAGGGCAATGACAGAACTTCCCAAGCCCGGATGATCGTGAGAGACAGCACACGTGCTCTACGTCTAAGCGCCCAGCACGGAATGGAGCACTTCCTGAGTTGCTGAGGGCCGCTGTGCCCTCTGGGCTCACCGCTGCTGCTGTGGTGTCCGGAGAACATGGGTCAGAGAGGCGTGCGGGAGCCAGAGCGCACATCCTGCCCCTCCTGGGCACGGCCTGGTGACAGGCAGACACTACAGACGGGCACGCGCACCACGGCATCACGGGGGGCAGACAAGCAGAGTAAGAAGCTGCTCATCAGACCCCAGCGACAGCCAGCTGCCTCCCTGCGACCCCTCCTGGCTAGGAGGGGCAGGAGATGCGTCAGATGACACGACAATCCCATCTGATCAAACCCAAGCCATAGCCACCACCTGCAGGCAGGCCTGAGTGTGCACAGGAAATGCCTTCGGTGACCCACAGAAGCTCCTAGCAGAGTGGTCACTGGAGGGACTCTCCTTATCCCTTGCCTCTGAACATTAAAAACAAAAAACTGCAAAAAACAGTGGAGCCTTTGGAGGCCCAAGGCCCCTCCCACTCCAAGTCTGACCTGGTAAGGTCCCACCCACCCTGGCCTCAGTACCAGGCCAGCACCTCCAGACACAGCTCTCCGGGGGATGGCATCTCTGTGCTGCAGGCAAGCTGCTGTGTGCTGGCCAGGGGTACCACGCATCAGGCAAAACACCAGGAGTTAAGGGCCAGGGCAGACAGGATGCCCAGCCTGGCGGGAAGAGTACCGAGCAGGGACGGGGAGGAGGAACCAGGGTCCCAGGGCCCACAGTGCCCTGCATCTGACACCAGACAGGTTAGTACTTTCCCGAGGAGACCTTTGATCAGGACTTGTTACTGAACACTGGCCAGGAGCAGACACACCAGCCTGTGGCCTGGACCGACTCTGCTGGCTCCCATGGAGACACGAGCACGGAGAAGCGGCTGCGGGCTTCACAGCAGCATGGAAGTGACAACAGCACGCACATCCTACCTGAGTGCTGGCCCTTTCTTGAAGAACTGCTGACCACCCCCTCCCCTAGGCCACCACTTACAGGAAGGGACCAGAGGGGATGTGCTTGGAGAAGCGGCCTGGCACAAGGCACCCAGGAGCTCTGCACAGGCACACCCCACAGGAGACATCCGTCAAGTCTGTGGGCAGCAGGGGCACCCCAAGACCTAGGAGCCCCGCATGAGAAAGCCATGCCCAGCAAGCCAGCACAGGACTGCCCACAGTCCTGATTCTATCTGCCAGGTCAGATCATCTGACCTTGATGTTGCTTTCATCTCCTTGCCTTGTCGTAGGGAAACCAAAAGGACAATGCTGACAGTAGACCAGGTTTAGTTTTGAACCAAATCTCACCTCACGTCCCCGAATTTGAGAGGTGACGTGAACCCAAACAAGTTATAGTTCTGACACACTCAGGTATAAAGAACTCCCGAGGGAGAGTGCATCATTATCTAGGAAGAACATTCTAGAAGCTCCAAACCTACACATAAACAGACTCGAAGGGCTTAAGACCCTCGATGCAGCAAATATCAGGCCGGATGATGGGGGGGCATGGCTGGTGTGCACCAGGGAGGGGCTGAGTGAGGTAGGGGGCTCTGCGGTGTACCTGCTGGGGTCCCCACCAGCACCCACTCCTTCCTGGTCTAGGACGCCCACTGCATTGGGCCTGTGACCTCCGACCTCACCCATCTCCGCTCCTGCCCCTAACGCAGACCCACGAGAAATGGTACGAACGGAGGTGCGGCAGCTAGCCCCGGGTGCTCACCTGGACAGGCGGACGTGAGCATGGGCAGCGCTGGCTCCCCCTCGCTGTGCCGCTGGTACCGACGCACAAACTCCTTCTGACTCTCCAGGATGCTGAAATCCGCAGCTATTGCTGTATCGAAAACATAGTGCACCCCTGCGGGAAAGAGGGCACGCTCAGCTTCTCGTCACCTAACGGGACCCCTGCGAGTCTGCAGACCCTAGGACCAGACTCCACCGGCACCCCTGAGCTCTGTGCCCCCCTCTCGCCTCCTTTGCACCACAAACTGCATAAGCCCAGGACTGTGCCTTACCTTTTCCTTCAAACAATAAACACGGATCATTTTTCATAAGAAAATACGTATCTTTTCTCTCTTGCTTCCTCCTGTTCTCCCTCTGTCTACACTTACGTAAACACCTCACAGTAGCCATAAAGTTGACGGAAGATGACAAGATACCAGCAGCACTCTTTCCCAGTCAGTAGTAAAATTTCAGTCTGTGATGATCCTGGATATCTTTAAAATAGAGTAAATTGCAGCCTGTACCTTTCTGATGGCCATAATTTTTATGCTGATTTGTAACTAGCTATCTTTTTTCTTCTTTTTTAAGCTATCTTTTAGCATTTTTAAGGAAGATTTTATTTAGAGAGAGTGCAAGCAGGGAGAGGGGCAAAGCGAGAGGGAGAGGGAGAAGCAGACTCTGCACTGGGCACAGAGTCTGATGGGGAGCTCAATCCCAGGACCCTGAGATCATGACCTGAGCAGAAATCAAGAGTCAGAGACTTAACTGACTGACCATCTAGGTGCCTCTTTTTAGTTATCTTTTAAAAAGAAATTTTCTTCATATTGGCATGTATGTCTGAAACAAAACTATACTTTTAATAACAACAACAAAGTAAACTAAAAAACTTTAATATCTGTAGCCAGATTGGGGCGCCTGGGTGGCGCAGTCATCGAGCGTCTGCCTTCGGCTCAGGGCGTGATCCCGGCGTTCCGGGATCGAGTCCCACATCGGGCTCCTCAGCTGGGAGCCTGCTTCTTCCTCTCCCTCTCCCCTGCTATGTTCCCTCTCTCGTTGGCTGTCTCTCTGTCATATAAATAAACAAAATCTTTAAAAAAAAAAAAAATCTGTAGCCAGATAATTTTTCTTAAAAAGAAACATTATAAAACTTAAGTATCATCCTGAAGTATTACCTTAAGTCAGTTTCACTCTGGATATATTTTACTAATACATAATGCCCAACTCTTTAAAAAATTGTCTCCGCAAACTGGGCCTTTCACTATGAGAAGAGAGAGCATCTAGAACTCGGGTCTTTGGTAAAACCAAGCTGACCGAAGCTTTTTCAGATCACGAGCATGAAGGAATGACTACACCCATGTTCCGCACACTGCAAGCAGTGCATGGAGAAGCCAGTCCACGCCAAGCGCTCCAAGGAGCAGTTGTTTATTCTATCACTTTATTAGTAATCCCCCACGTGTTGAGGTCTTAAAAAGCCACTGCAGGGCGCCTGGGTGGGGGTGGCTCAGTCGGTTCAGCATCTGACTCTTGGTTTCAGCTCAGGTCATGATCTGAGGGTCCTGGGATCGAGCCTTGTGGGGAGTCTGCTTCTCCTTCTGCCTCTGCCTTTCTCTCCCCATCTGTCTCTCATGAATAAATGAATAAAATCTTTTAAAAAAGGGGGGGGTGCCTGGGTGGCTCAGTTGGTTAAGCATCTGCCTTCAGCTCAGGTCATGATCCCAGGGTCCTGGGATGGAGTCCCACATCGGGCTCCTTGCTCAGCAGGGAGCCTGCTTCTCCCTCTGCCTGCTGTTCCCCCTGCTTGTGCACTCTGACAAATAAAATCTTTTTTTTTTTTTTTTAAAGATTTTATTTATTTATTTGACAGAGATAGAGACAGCCGCGAGAGAGGGAACACAAGCAGGGGAGGTGGGAGCGGAAGAAGCAGGCTCATAGCGGAGGAGCCTGACATGGGGCTCGATCCCAAAACGCCGGGATCACACCCTGAGCTGAAGGCAGACGCTTAACCACTGTGCCACCCAGGCGCCCCTGACAAATAAAATCTTAAAACAAAACAAAACAACCCCCCCCAAAAAACGAAGCCACTGCAGAAAAATTAAAACTCATGTTGGCAGATGCCTCTAGTTCTCCTCTCCTGAGCCCACCTGGTGCTCCTGTGCCCAGGACACCTCAGGGTGGCAGATGCCCCACAGAGGATGGGCTGGGGCAGGGGCTCGGGCTTGGGCAGTCCGACGACAGTGGACGACACAGAAGCCTTCTCGCTGCTACTTCAGATGGTACCATTCCAGCTCACTCACATTTGAGTTCTTAGGCATGTTTGAGAGGGACTACCTTCCTTTTTTTGCACGGGAGACAGCCCATTTCCTCCCTGCTCTGCTCTTCAGCGAGCATCCTGGGAAACCAGATGCCGGTCACCTTGCCGATGTGACGCTCTATCACATGTCCTCTGTGGGCCCCGGGAGCTGGGGCGGGACCGTACTCCTTAGCAAGTGCCGGAGCCTCCGACCTGTCCCCGGCCACCCCATCACCTGCTGCTCCTGGAGGGCAGCCACAGACATCACACCACACCCATCTGCACAGCAAGGGGGTGAGGGACGCCTGCCTACCGCAGGTCAGAGGCAGGGTCCTCTCACGTTCCTCGAGGTGCTTGCGGACGTCCTGGTTTAGGCTGTGCCCCTGGGAGCTGAGCTCAGGAGACACAAAGGGCACCTGTAAGCTGGCCTTACAGACTCACAACAATATCAAGGTGCCTCACCAAGACCCTTGAGGAAGCCGCAGAGTCTTCTGGATGCATCAGTCACGCTGAGGCGGAGTTTGGCAGCAAAATAAGGCAGAGACTGAGGACACACCGACACTGCGAGCACCTTGTGCTGGGAGACATCACATTTCTGGGAAAAACAGAGAAGAGTGTTACGTGTGTGGTGAGCACTAGAGTGAAGTAAGACACCATAACAGAAAATCCAGTCAAACAGAACATAGCAAGCGTTCTATGAAAAGACTGATAAAATATACATGTACTAGCAAGTATAATTAAGGAAACGGGAAAAAAATTAGGGTTAAAAAATGTGACATCCCAAGAGAGTCGTCAGTTTTTAAAAATAATATTCTATTGATAAATACAAATACCTGAATGAAAGTGGATAATTTTAAAGGAAAAATAAATATTACAATATTGGCCCATAAATAACTGAAATGACCCAATAACAATTTAAAAACACACACACACCAATACATTTCAGTTAGAACAAAACACATACACACTGAAACAGTGTCCAGAGATCTGTCCCCAAAGAGACCTCAATCCCTAGTCATTATGGCAAATTGTAGATATAAGTATGTGTGTGTGTGTGTGTGTGTGTGTGTGTGTGTGTGTGTCTGTTTTAAGACAGAGAAGAAGAGAGAGCAGGGGGTGGGGCAGAGGGAGAGGGAGAGAGAGAGAAACTTAAGCAGGCTCCACATTAAACGCAGAGCCCAACACAGGGCTTGATCTCATGACCCTGAGATCATAACCAGAGCTGAAAGAGTCAGAGGCTTAACTGACTGAGCCACCCAGGCTCCCCAAACTGTAGGATATTTTTAGGCAGCGGATCATTCTCACCTTTTATAAAGTGTTCTAAAAAATATCGTGTGGGACGCCTGGGTGGCTCAGTTGGTGAAGCATCTACCTTCAGCTCAGGCCATGATCCCGGGGTCCTGGGATTGAGCCCCGCATGGGGCTCCCTGCTCAGCGGGGAGCCCACTTCTCCCTCTGCCTCTGCCCCTCTCCCTGCTTGTGCTCACTCTCTCTGACAAATAAATAAATCTTAAAAAAAAATTGTACAAACATGAAACCACAAGGCTATCAACACCCTGAAACCAAAACTGATACTGGCAGTTCAAGAAATCCCTAGAAAAATATGAACAATTCATCACCAACACAAGGGACACAACCCAGGAGAGCAGCACAGTCAAGGACACTGGCATTATAAAGTCTCCCACGTGACCCCCTAACCTGGAGTTTAGGGCAGACACAGAATTACTGTGACAGAGCTGTGAGGGTCAGGCGTTGTCAGCAAGTTAGTAAAGTGGAAACCCAAACAGTGGTATTTGGGGACAAACCTTCCACCATGGGTCTGAGGACTGGTCTGGTCTCACAGCTGGGGGTGTGCAGGCCCGACTGGATGTGGGAAAAGGGGGCATGATTCCTGCTTCTGAATGCACCCCAATAGAAATGTGGAAGCAGAATCAGGGGTGTGAGTCCCAGTTGCTAACAGAAGAGGCAGGGCAAAGGGTGGTCTTTCCTAGCCCTAGGAGCCAGACTCGGTGCTCCAGTCCTTTTACCTGATGCCCTGTCCAGGAGGTCTCCAGGCCTCACTCCATGCTCACTGCAACATCCCTCCTCTGAGGGAGCTGCTTGGTGACCAGCAGGGGATCAGACTGAGCCCAGGGCCAAGGGCAGCAGAGCAGAGAAAGGGAAACTGCGGTGTCCCTAATGACAGCGTGAACAGCTGGCTCAACCAACCCAGAACCTCCCCCACGTCCAGTTTCATGAAATAACCATTTCCTTATTCTTTACGCCAGTTTCTGCAGCTGAAATGGTGGTTGGTATGCATATCCACCAGAAGTTTCTACAAACATCTGTTTAACAGTAAAACTTCCCACTGAAGTCTGAATCAAGATGTTGGTGTGGGGGGAGCTAAGCTGCATCATAAATGAGCCGAGTCTGTTCAATGTAATAAGAGAGCAAAGCCACTTGGTTCAGAGAAGGACAAGGAAGAGCAGGTGGGGACCGCTGCTCGCTCATGGCCTCCCAGGAAACCTGACCACCAGGAAGGGAACAGACACAATGCTGACAACAGAAAGATATGTATTTCTCTCTGAAACTGTAACCCAAAAATGCTGGATGATGGACTCAGGAACATGCCACGGGGTGGCGGCAAACATTGACAACGCTGCTTGGCCCTGTCCTCTATGCTGGGTGCCCACGTGAAGCCCACACTCCTCATGGACTCTGCCTCACTCTGGCACACCAACTGTTAACTAGATGGAGGGGGGAGCTCCCAGGGGCACCTGCGCTGCTGTGGGCAGGGTGGGTGTGAGTGCTTCCTGAGAACTGGCTATGAGCAAGGGGCAAACCCAGGTGTGCTCTTCAGCCCCCCTGCCTCATCTGCCCTCTCTTCACCTGTCCAAAGCTGAGTGTCTGCTGCAGGACAGCTGAGGGGCCCCAGCCATGCCCCCACCTGACAAGCCCATCAGACCAGAACCTTGCCCCTGCGAACAGACTAGGGACCTCACCTCATACCACATTAGTGAAGGAACGGGACTCTGGGCGGGGGGTCTGGAGAGTGCCGACTCCAGCAAGGGACACAAGGCCAGGGCCAAGATGTGTGCCCTGTGCCCTAGCAGAGGCTTCCGTGCCTCACCTCCACCTCCCACCCCCAGGCCACAGCACCAGCAAGTGCCCAGAAGCCCTACCTTATTAAGGTTCAGAACTCGAAAGAAGTCCTTGGCATTCTGCTGGGAAACCTGGAGTCCTTCCTCTGCAGTCACACAGCTGTCACACGCCAGGCAGTCACTCAGAAATATCTTGGCATCGGCCAACTTATGAAATTCTCCCTTCTACAAAAGAAAGATGTTTTGGTCTGATTCTTCAATAAAAACTATAACATGTGCTTCTCTAAGGAGAATGACAGCATGAGACCAACACAGAATACAAGGTGACATGGATCACCTTGGACAACACAGAGCCAGGTCTGGAGCTCCGGGTGCCGGAGGGGCACTGAACAGGACACGATGACACCAAGTCACACAGATGACAATCCAGGGTGGGAGAAGGACAGCACTGTCATGTGGTGGGAAGAAATCTACATTCCTGTGTCTTGGGAGCTGGCCCGGTGCCTCTCGTTCTTATGTCCCCTTCTGTGTTGCCCCTGGGGACTCCCACGCTCAGCCTGCTCTGTACTCCCTGGTGAGCTCATCAAGGCCCATGGCTCCCCAAGGAAGCCAGTAGCCTGGCTTTAGGAGGTCTGAATGGGGCCCAAGAGTTTGCACTTCTAACAAGCTCCCAGGTGGTGCCAGAGCTGCACTCCAAGGGTCTGGAGCACATGGCCGGGCACACGGCTGGGACCTAGTGGACACTGCTGTGCTACTTGGAGAATCCTGGCCCTCTGTCCCTGCAGAGGTGTCTGTGAGCACACTCCGCGCCGTCCCCAGCAGGACTTCCTCCATGCCCAGTGTACTGTGCACCACACAGTCATTCTTTCTGTAGGCTCTCCTGGGCCGGGTCTGGTCCCTTCCCACCTGTCCTGTTCCTTCCGCCTCCTCCTGTCTCTTGAACGTGGGCATTCTGCACAAGACTGTCCACCACCTCTTCTCTCCAACCAGCCTCACTTCCCAGAACAGTGCCAGCTCCCACCCCCAGCCCCTCTCCAATCTTCGCCTCCAGCGGAGCTCTTTCCTTTCCCAAACTGCAGACCACCATCGCACAGAGAGCTCAGCGTCTGTGGAACTCAAACTGCACCCAGCCTCCTGCGCTGCATCCTCTGCTGCTTTTGCCACTCTGGCGGCCTGCCCTGGCCCCAACACTCTGTCTCCCAGGTCCTTTCCTTCCTTCTCCCCTGCTCTAGCCACCTTGAGCCACATGCCTCTCTCCCCTGCCCCCCCGCCCCCACATATGATCTGTCCCCTTCCCCAGACCACTCTGTCCACACCTCCCCATGCCTGGTGAGTGTACCCCACCCCTGACCTGCTCACCCTACTGGGGTGCCACCCACTGTGCTGGCAGGACGCCTGCTGAGGCTGTGCACACAACTTATCTCTGCATTACCACAGCCCTGGGAGGGAAGGAACCCAACTCCCCAGGTCACTGATAAGGAAACTGGGGCCCCTGGGTTTAGATGTCTGTCCGAGGTGTGGGAGGCGCCAGGCACTCCCTGCTTTTTCTGCCTTTGCGCCCTGGGTGCCTGTCTCATCTGCTGCTTGCCAAGCCCTACAGCTGCCAGAGCACAGAGCAGTGCTGGTACAAGAGGGACTAGATAGTTCCTGTCAGGGCAGACCTTGTGTCGGGATCACCAGACTAAAGAGAAACCTCCTGCTGTTTCTCCCACGTGGCCAGCTCTCCACTAGTGAAGTCAATACCAGTCCTTTCCAAGGGAGAGTGACCTTCCCTACCCAGTAAACGTAAACCATCACCACTAGCTAAGGAGGATTTAAACCCTCAAGAAGGGAGTTAGAGAAGAAACCACTAGAAAAATAAACTTACAGGATCATGAGATTTGAATTATTTTGTAAATTACCTACCTAAACTCCCATTTTACAGAATGAAACTTTTCACTAAAAAAATTAGAAATTTAAATATTATACCACTATTTCTAATCAATGATTAAAGATAATATTTTTCTTTGTTCTACACACAGTTTGTTTTGGTGTGGTGTATTCTGAGGGCACTTGCTCTCGGGCACTTCTCAAAGGTCACGTGCCTAGGAATGACCACCCTGCATGCCCGCGGCCCTCTGCGGGGGCACCAGCTTAGCGTCTTCTTTCTTAGAGCAGTGGTGTGCCAGGGGCATGAGCCCCCAAGGGAGAAAAACAGCCCCAGCCGTTTACTCCAGGCTAATGCAAAACTGAGAAATTACTTGCCTCTCCATTCTCCTGGGCCAGACTCGGTACACCAACTGACGCATTCTCTTGGTCCTCGGTTTTTGTTTTCTTACTACATTCCTTGAAAAAGCAAAGGAACATAAAAAAGTACAACTTTTAATCTGACCCTCTCAAGTTAAAAAGATGTATGTACACTCTGACCCATTAACCTCATGTGTAGAAATCTTTTCTACAAAAACAAAAGTACCTGGACTTGGGGACACACATGCACGCCCTCCTCTATCCGTATCCTTGCAGTAAATGAAAACTAGAAGCAACGTGGCCTTCCACTAGCAGGTGTATCAATACAGACAGCCTGGACACTCCTGACATTCAGAATACGATGAACTAGAATTGTGCGTGATGCTCTGAACATGTACCTCTGTATAATGTTAAGTAAAAAAAAAAAAAAAAAGAGGAAGTGATGGAATATTTATATGATCCAATTTTTGGAGAAACAAACAAAAAATCCCCATTCCCACAATGAATGGCTCTTTACATTATCACAGCCTAGAAGCAAGCGTGGAAGGCTACCACAGTCACCATGGCTACCAGGTGGAGAGGAGGACCAGCCCTGTCCTTCCTACATTCCTGGTTTGTTACTATATTCATGTAAATTGTATAAGAACTCCTCAAAAACATGCTTTGATCATTGTTTCAATCACCTACATCAAGAACGGCGCTCACTATGACTGCCCTGAGTGGTAACAGAGGTTGGTTTTTCGCTCGCTTGTTTGTTTGTTTGTTTGTTTGTTTGTTTGTTT
>NW_024424897.1:645395-648830 GCF_017311325.1 Ursus maritimus
TTGTTTGTTTGTTTGTTTGTTTGTTTGTTTGTTTTGGCTTCAAACATATTTTGAAAGAACAGACAAGTGCACTGAGAACTGGAAAAACCAAGCATGAGCCCCAAAGTAACGTGACTACAAAGCACCTGAAAACGTAACCTGACGCGCAGTAGCGCCAGGCATCTGGCAGGTGCAGTGTCCGCAGCTTACCAACCACCTGCAGTCGCCCTCTACCCAGTACAACCCGAACCAGTTCTGTCACACACGAGACCGAGCCTGCGAGACGACGCGGACGCACAGGCGCCCGGAGCGGCGGATCCCGGAGATGGGGGGCCGGGGGCACGGGGGGACGAGGGGACCGGGACCGCGGCCGGCACCGCCCGCTCTGGGCACCAGGGCTCCCGGAGGCCGGTGACCGCAGGCAGCTCCGACCCCCGGCTCTGACCCCCTGACCTCGAGCACCCCCGACCCCGGTCGGACAGACCCCCTGACTCCGAGCAGCCCCGACACCGGCAAGACTGACTCCCTGACCCCGAGCAGCCCCGACCCCGGCCGCACCGACCCCCTGACCCCGAGCAGCCCCGACCGCGGCCGGACCGATTCCCGGCCCCGAGCCCGCGGGGCCCACCTTCCGCGTGCAGTGCTCACACTTCATCTGGAGCGTGGCAGGCGGGGGGCCAGGGCTCGGCCTCAGAGGAGCACCGGGAGACTCGGTCACAGACGCCCGGCGCCCGCCGCCCTTTGTTGTAGTCACCCCCGGCACGGCCCCACCCCCAGCGGCTCCTCTCGGCCAATGAGGGTGCCGGGAAGGGGCGGGCCACAACCTTAAACCAATAGGAGCGCAGAGGGGGCGGTGCGGCTCCCGCCCACATGTCTCCGCCTAAGCCAATAACAGCCCCGGGGAGGGTCGGGCCGGGCCCTGGAGCCAATCGGAGCGCGCGGGGGCGGAGAGCGGCGGACGCCCGGGAGGCCCGGCGGGTCATCGCGCCTGTTTCGGCGGCCCAGGGGTCGGGGGCGTCAGGAGGCTGACAGGCAGATCCTCTCTAGGAGGCGACCCGGAGTTGTCCTGGGGCGCTTGGCCTGTCAGCTTGGCTGTCCCTTGAGGCTGTCTCCAGGCTCCGTCAGGCCATCGCCATTGCCGCCCCGAGGCGCGTCACGTAGGCCGGGCCAGGCGGCAGTGCGCACGCGCGGATGCACACCACGTGGCGCCTTGGGGGAGCTCGAAGGTGGGTGTGAAGTAGAGTCCGCTAGATGTTCTCAGCACGTGTGTGAATGATCGGGCGCGTGCTTTACAAATAACGAGTAGTTATTGCTTCTGGGAGAAATGACACCACCTTCAGGGCTAAAATGAAAATGTTTAACTCATAAAATTGAAAATAAACATTTTATAAAATCAGTGTCCAATTGTTGCAGGATGATCAGAAATAAGCATGCGTAGGAAGTTCAGTGGACCATAAGAAAAGCAACTGGTGACCTTAAAAATAAAGGTGCCAGTCATTTTACCAGCACATTGGGTTTATTTGCGACTAGCAGAGAATTGCAGTCCAAACCAGGCTACCTACACCAAAACCATAGGCAAGTCTGGAGAACAAAGGAGAGGAGCACACTTCTGTAGAGGAAAGGGGGGTGTTGGGAGGGACTGTTGTAAACAAAAGATCGTTGGAGTGAAATAGTGGCTTCTCGAGGGCTGAGCTGTGACTGCCTCTCATTGGCTGGCTTGTTGCCTGGGCTTGAGGAGACCTAACTTCCTCCTGCTGGGGTAGTAAAGTAGTGGCTAACGTGGTATAAACTTGCAAGGTTCCTGCTGGGTCCGCGATGGAGAGCAGTGTTGGGGGGAAGCTCCCCCTGCCTGCCCCCAACCCATCTTAAAGGAGATTTTCTTGATTCAGTTTCATAATTTATAGTGGTTCCTCCAGATTTTTACAAATTCATCAGTTAAACTCAGGTCTTAATTGGCTGCCAGACTAATCCCTGCATTGCTCAAATGTATGTTGGCACCTCTCAGAAAACACATTCCCTCAATTTTCAGCATGAATAAGAGGATAAATTTAGATTGTCATTTGTATATATTTCTCATTGTTTTAAAAACATAATCACAATACTGGGGCACATGAGTGGCTCAGTCGTTAAGCATCTGCCTTCGGCTCAGGGTGTGATCCCAGCGTTCTGGGATCGAGCTCCACATGAGGCTCCTTCGCTGGGAGCCTGCTTCTTCCTCTCCCACTCCCCTGCTTATGTTCCCTCTCTCACTAGCTGTCTCTCTCTCTGTCAAATAAAAACATAATCACAATACTATTACATGTGTGAAAACAAATTACAGTTACTTAATTTCATCAAATACGTAGTATCCAGGTTTCCCTAAATTGATCCTTTTTTTTTTTTTTTTTAAGATTTTATTTGTCAGAGAGAGTGCACACACAAGCAGGGGGAGCTGCAGGCAGAGGGAGAAGGAGAAGCAGACTCCCTGCTGAGCAAGGAGCCCAATGTGGGACTCCATCCCTGGTCCCTGGGATCACGACCTGAGTAGAAGGCAGACGCTTAAATGACTGAGCCACTGAGCCATTCCCCTCCTCCTTTTTGAGTTTAAATCAGGACCTAAGTAAGTCCAATACATTCATTGGTTTGTGTGTTTCCTATGTCTCTTTAAAAAATCTTTTAGTTTTAAAATAACTTGAGGCTCACTTAGAAGTTGCAAAGACACCACAGAGTGTCTGAGGCTGTGTGTGTGTTTAAATTTGTAGATTCCATCCATTCCTCTCTTTCTCCTTGCATATCATTATAAAGAAATCAGGTGGTTTGGCTGTAGGGCTTCCAAGAATTGCTGCCTGCATCCTTGTGGAGTCCTTAGTGTAGCTTTGTTCTCTGAATCACCAGTAAAGAGTGGTTAGAATGTTCTCATGCCTTGATCCCAGGTTAAATATTTGGGCAAGACTAGTTCATAGATGTTGTGTAATTCCATCAGGAGGTTACACGAACTCCTTTCTGTGACATTAATTAGCGCCCATTGATAAAAATGTATAGATCCATTCATTCATGATAGCAACGTTTTAATCTTACTATTTGTTCTGAATTACCAGCACGAATATATTTTTTTAAGATTTTATTTATTTATTTGAGACAGAGAGCAAGCACAAGCAGGGGGAGAGGGAGAAGCAGACTCCCCGCTGAGCAGGGAGCCTGTGGATCCCAGTACCCTGGGATCATAACCTGAGCTGAAGGAAGACGCCTAACCGACTGAGCCACCCAGGCGCCCTTCTACCAACATTTTAAGCGGGAGTTTTTTGAGACGTAATTAACCTTTACAGACTTTCTAGGGTTGTTAACCGCAGACGTTCTCAGGTGGCGGCCGTCACCAGCACAGCGCACCTGCTTCCTGCCCGCATTTGCTAGCTGACGCCCCCACAACGCCCAGTATACTCAGGAGCCACTAACTCTCCCGCCTTGAGGTCCCGCCCC
>NW_024424897.1:648840-690312 GCF_017311325.1 Ursus maritimus
GCCCCAGCCCCGCCCCAGCCCCGCCCCAGCCCCGCCCCAGCCCCGCCCCAGCCCCGGAAGTTGGCCCCGCTCGCCCCCTGGAGCCCGGAAGTCAGCCACGGCTCCGCCCTAACCCCCCGGAAGTCGGCCCCGCCCACCCCGCAGAGCCCGGAAGTCAGCCGTCCCGCCCCCGGTAGTCCGGAAGTCAGCCGTCCCGCCCCCAACCCCGGAAGTCGGCGGCCGGCCGCCTGCCACAGGTACCGGCTCTGCGCCCGCGTCCGCCGGATCGAGTGCTCGGTAGGCGCGGGGTCGGGGCTCCGTCGCGGATGGGCGGCGGGTGGCCCGGGCGGACGACGCGTCGGTGGCGGGGCGTCCCAGAGCCGCGGGAAGCGGGCCGGGCGCGCGGGGCCTGGCTGAGGGGTCGGGCGGGTCCAGCCGCCGCGGAGCCGCTCATCTGCGTGACCCCGCCCGCCTCCGTCGGGGGTAGCCGGGTGGTGGACCAAGACCCGGGACTCGTGTGTATCAATGGAACCCGCCCTTTATTGTCATCCGTTTGCTTTGACTGCACGGCAGTATCTGAGAGCTCCCCAGAGCTGGGTGCCCCCGCCGCGTTCTGCGTGTGCTGCTGTCCGTGGGGCAGCGTGCGTTCGGCAGGTGCTGTGCGCCCCCGGACCCTCCGCCGC
This sequence comes from Ursus maritimus, assembly GCF_017311325.1. Taxonomy (NCBI): domain Eukaryota; kingdom Metazoa; phylum Chordata; class Mammalia; order Carnivora; family Ursidae; genus Ursus; species Ursus maritimus. The sequence goes on from NW_024424897.1 coordinate 649,503, forward strand.
GCGTAGCCTGTTGTCCCAGCGGCGGGAGGAGACTCAAACCACGATGAGACTTTCAGTTCCCTTTCTTGGTGGAGGCCAGCACAAGGAAATGAGGGCATTGTGATAGGTTCTGCTAGGGTGTCGGAAGCTTGAATGCCGCTGAGGGCTAACGGCTTCCGAGGACTGCGGTTTCCAGGTAGGAGGGGACAGTTGATGGTCAAGTGCTCGTTGACGCTTTGCGAGTACTGAGCTGGGCAAGTAGCCCCCGTGCAATCAGCATAACTGAGCAGAGAAGGGCCTTGCAGAGGAAAGGGCCCCGGGGGGACTGCAGACACCCCGGTGGACACAAGCTGCCTGGCTCGCAGGATGGTGAGGAGCTGGGCGCTTGTGTGCAGGCACTGGCGTGAGGACTCCATTGTGGTGTGTTCTGCCCTTCCTCAGCCCCTGTCTCTCGCGGAGAGTGGTGCACGCTCAGTCCAGGGATGTACATGCAGGTGGAGTCACGCACCAGCTCCTGCCTCCATCTGAAGAGGGCTCCGGGCATCAGGTCCTGGTCTTTGCTTGTTGGTAAGGATTTCCATATTTCCCCCCAGATTAGAAATCTAATTCAAAAGAAGATGAAAATGAAACTGTTCTCTGTTCTGTTACCCCCAAGTATAGCAATTGTTTTGTTACTTTGTATCGTTTTGGTTTTTATCCTATCTGCACAGCTTTTGCTCTACCTGCGTGTTTTTGTTTTTTTTTTTAAAGATTTTATTTATTTATTTGACAGAGATAGAGAGAGCCAGCGGGAGAGGGAACACAAGCAGGGGGAGTGGGAGAGGAAGAAGCAGGCTCATAGCGGAGGAGCCTGATGTGGGGCTCGATCCCATAACGCCGGGATCACGCCCTGAGCTGAAGGCAGACACTTAACCGCTGTGCCACCCAGGCGCCCCTCTACCTGCGTGTTTTTACAGAGGATCTGTCCTTTTTTTCACTATTTAACATCTTGACATTAATATTGTGCACGTTCTTCTGAGGTCCTGGTATTCCCCTTTTACTTGCTCTCATACACCTGGTTGCAGGTGGATGTTAGCAGCTCACGTGATGGGCCACAGTTCATTCACATTTTTCCTCTGTCCCTTTCACTGCCCATCGGAGGGTCCTGCACTGGAGGGGCAGAGGTGCTGATGGGATCGGACGAGTGAAGAGTGGTGTGGCTGTGCCTTCAGCAGCCCGTCTCTGGTCCATCTTTCCAGTGACCCTGCACGTGGCCGCCTGCCTGTTCTGCCACGTTGTGATTCTTTACGTACCTCTTGTGTTCATGCCACACCACGTGCTGTTGGGAGTAAAACCCTTGCTGTCTGGCTCCTGTCTGGCTCCCCAGTCAGCTCTGGAGCCTTGGGTAGAGGAACATATTCAGGGAATCCTGTGAATGGTTTGCCATGTTTCTGAGTGCACTTGCTGGCGGTTTCCCCCTTCTCTGAGCCTGGTGGTTTTCTGTCCCCCTGCTCCCCGCCCCCAGCCATCCCTGGCACCGGGAAGGGCCTGCTGGCCTGTGGCTCCTGGGAGGAAGGGCCCAATAGGGAGGCACTTGCTCTTTTGTCTTTGCAGGAATCTTGTCGATCGGCCTGGCTGCTGCCTACTACAGTGGAGGTGAGGTGCACCATCTCCTCCCCCCACAGTAACTTCCTGGGCCGCTTGGGAAATAGAGAAGAGAGGGAACCTGCCGTTTGTGGAGCTCACCGAGGCCCAACCTGTGGGGCCACAGGTGCCTCTGCCTCTTGGCTTGTGGGTGCAGCCCCAGCTCCGTGCACTGGTGTGTCCTTTCTAATATGCCTGTCCCATGCAGCCTGTTCTTTTCCCTGCTTGTATCTGAGGCACTTTCCCATGTCAGGACACATTCTTCAAAAAGGTGCTCTCTTGTATTTGCCTGAGACTCTGTTGCAGGCTGAGCCACACTTCCAGACACCCCTGCAAGTTCCTCCCCGTTCACTGTCACAGGGTCAGCCCTGACTCCTGTCTCCAACAGACACTGGAGGAAGAACAGAGGGCATGCAGAGCTGGCCGGGCATTTCACACATGGTTCTGCGTGACAGGCAGGGCCAGCAGTGTTGGGTGGCCCCTCCGAGCCAGGGTCAGCCAGCCCCAGAGGCCACCCTGCCCAGGGTCAGTGGGGAGGGCGCCCCCATGGCATGTCGTCCTTTGCCCCTCTGCTGCTGACCCTCACCTGGCTGCATGCTGTGTTTGCTCTTCAGATAGTCTGGGCTGGAAGCTCTTCTACGTCACGGGCTGCCTGTTCGTGGCCGTGCAGAACCTGGAGGACTGGGAGGTAAGGCAGCACAGGCGAGGACGTGAGGGTGCAGTGGGAATCAGAATCATGTGAGGCTCTGGGGCCTCACATGCCCCTTGTCCTAAACTTTAGCTTAGTGGTTTCTGGGCAGAGGAATCTTCTGAAGCTGTTTTTCTCCTGGAAACTCTTCATGACTGTTTCCACTAAAATTTTTTATTCCCTAGTGTTGCCATAGCACAGAATAGAATGAGGGCCAGTCTGTCTCGCTTGGTGACCAGCACTCCTCCCTGTGCATTGGTCGCCCTCATGGTGCTCCCGCAGGACCCTGGTGCTCTCTGACCTGCCAACTCTTGACCTCCATTCCTGTTTGATGACCTTAGCTGCCGTACTTCTCTTTTGCTTGGGGAGACCACCTGCTTTGCCGCTCCTCTTTCTCTCTATACCCCCTGGCCCCGTGCTCCCAACAGACAGGAGCCTGAGAGGGTCAGACGGCTGTAGTTGTTTGGCTCTGGCAGAGCAGCACTTGGCCGTCAGGGCTGGGGGTCTTCCAGAGTGTCTGCTCTGGCGAGTCCCAGCCCCCCTCTGGAAGTTCCGTGTGTGGCTGGCTTGCACACACAGAGGCCGGCAGCCGGGTGATCCCCTCTGGCCGGTTTTCTAGGAAGCTGTCTTCAACAAGAGCACCGGACAGGTTGTTCTGAAGACGTTCAGCTTGTACAGGAAGCTGCTGACTCTTTTCAGAGCTGGCCACGACCAAGGTGAGGTGTGCAGTGTACGGGACGTAGGGTGTGGCAGGAGGCTGGTCATTCCAGACTTGGTGGAGGGTGGTGAGTGAGACTGCAGAGACCAGGCCTGAGGCCTAGAAATGCGGTGGGTCCGAGCTGGCCCCTGGGTGACACAGGGTGCCCCTTGGACACTGCCAGGCAGCCTCTAGCTCAGTGTCCAGCCATTAGGCACCAGGAAGCAGAAAGAGCTGAGAGCACGGGTAGGCCTTCCAAGGTGACCACGGGTGTGCCAGAGGCCCCTCCTCACCCAGACGGCGCTCCCTGCACCAGCCTGTGCTGTGGTAACTGACCCGTGATGCCGTCCTCTGGAGAGTGGCCCCAACGTGGCTGTGCCCAGCACGTAGGCGGGAGGGGCAGGCAAGGAGTGGGGGTGGGGCGGGCACCACTGACCAGCCCCCACCTGCAGTGGATGTGAATGTGGAGGAGGAGAAAATCCGGTATTTCGGGAAGGGCTACGTGGTGGTGCTGCGGTTTGTGACCGGCTTCTCCCATCCCCTCACCCAGAATGGTGTCATGGGCCACCGCAGGTAAGCTCGGGCAGGTGACTTGATTGGCACAGCTGGCTGTGCCCCGCACCCCCCATCAGGCGGCCTCCACAGTGGGCTGCATGGCTGGGCCCAGGGAGGACTTGGGAGGAATGTGGCTGACTCCTTCCGCTAGGGGAATGTTGGGCGTCCCCACAGGGACAGAGGGGATGGGGACATGAGAGGTCTCCGTGAGGACAGAGGGCTGGGCAAGGGTCAGGTGAGGTGGGGACCAGAACAGGAGGCACTGTGTCCTGGAGGGGAACCCTGGGGGTGCTGGAGGTGGGTGGGTGGTCCAGCAGGAGAATGGTGTGGTCTTTCTGGCTGCCTCAGGGCAGCGGGCACCTCTTCCATGGTAACCTGCCCTTCCTCCTATTGTCGGCCTGGCCCAGTGACGTGGAAGCCATCGCCAAGCTTATTGCCACCTTCCTGGAACTGCACGGCTTGGAGAGTCCCGTGGAGCTGTCTCAGAGCAGTGACAGCGAGGCTGATGGCCCAGGAAGCCAGAGCTAATGCCCACAGAGCCCATGGCGCCCTGGTGGGCCTGATGGACCACCAGCAAATCTTCCTGCAGCACCTGGCTATGTCCGTGGCAGCCCCAGGGTGGGACCCTCAGCTATTCCGGCTGCTTACTTCCGCCCTCCGAGCAAAACCACAGGCTGGACCTTCTCTGCAGGCTCTGAGTGGCTTCCTCCTGGCATCAGATGGTTGGCCCCAGACTGGGCAGTGTGGGTGGGATGTGAAGACACACGCACCCCACTGCCCACCAGCTGTGTAGGGATTAGGTCTCTGAAATGGAAGGGATGCCCAGGTTCCCCAGGATGGGCAGGGATGGAAGGGATGGCCAGGTTCCTCCTGCAGTTGGACACCCCAGTGAGAGCAAGGCTTCAGCACGTATGTGCAGGGCCAGCAGCTGGGTCAGGCTCCAAGGATGCCAGAAGGATGCCCACACTGGTGTGTTGTCCCTGGGAATCCCAGTGGGCCCCGCCCCACATGCTGCAGCCCTTCCCTGGCTCAGCGTCCTCAGTGGTTAGAGTGTGGTGCTTGTCTAGGGTCTGCAGGGCCCAGGGTGGATGCTGAGGGTCCCACCTGGTCTGTGAACTGCAGCCACTCCCAAGGCCTCCCCAACCCACAGATAGCCCCTGTCCAGCTGGGCCTGCAGCTGGGCTTTCACGGGGTGGGAGGCCTCATGCAGGGCCTAGACCAGGGCGGCTCTCTTAGGAACCCAGGCAGGCTGTGGGGCCCAGGGCTGCTGCAGCAGCCCCCACACAGGTGGGGCAGCGAGGGTACCTCTGAGCGGGTGCTCAGGAGCTGTGCCTAGGAATGGCTGGGGAGCAGGGAGCACTGCGTGAGGAGGGCAGCCCCCTTCTTAGCAGAGGGGGATGCAGTCATCTACACATGCCAAAGTTGGGTTTTTAAGTGGTAAAATCTGAACCTTTTTCTAAAATAAAGTATGAAATGCTGTAACTGGTTCCTGGGGTGATCATTCCGACTGGAGGATGCCCTGGGTTGTGGAGGGATTGGTTTGGCCGGTTCCCCTCCACCTTTGCTGGGCCCCCAGGGTGAGGAGTGTCTCGGGACCACAATGTGGGCCTGACTGTTGCTGGCTGGACCCACGGTAGTAGCAACGTCTGATTCCCACTAGCATGAGCTCTAGCTCCCACTCTCCTTTTTATTTCAAGCCAACAAGTTCTATGTGCGGGTCAGTAAGCAGGCCTCGGTGTGTGTCTTCCTTGGACATTTCCCACTCGTCTTTCCCAGCGAGAACCGTCTGCCCCGTGGGTGCGGCCTGTAGCAGGTGGTGCCAGGTACAGTGGGAGGCAGGCACTGGGCCGGATGCAGCTGGACAGGGGTGTCTGGCCACCCCTGCTCAGGGGTCCTGACCCACGTATGGGCTGGGGCTGGCTGCCTCTCTCAGGTCCTGCAGCAAACCCTGTAGCCGCCTCAGGCTGGGCTGCACATTCTCCTCCAGCCACTCCTCCACGGCGTCGGGGTAGAAGACGCGATGCAGGGCGGCCTCCAGCTCCTGCACCACGGTGCTCCACCTGGCCAGGAGGCTGAGCACCACAGCCAGCGGTGAGCCCGGCGGGTGGGCACCCCTGGGTGGCAGCTCACAGCCTAGGCACTACACTCATATCCTGAATGACCCCACAGGTAGTACGGTTCTGTGCCTCAGTTTACCCATGCATAAAACAGGGCTGTGCGTGCCCACCTCACAGGATGGCTGGGAATAAGTGGGTCATTATGTTTTAACATCTGAAACTGGAGTGTTCTTTACAACTGGCTGGCAGGGTTTGTCTTTGTGCGTGAAGCTGTCACCGTCTGACAGCGTCTTCCACTCAGTGGGGAGCTGTGAGCCAGGAGAGCAGCAGGGAGGGCCGGCCAGCCAGGATGAGCCCCGGACCCTGCCCGAGGCATTCGGTGACCCCTCACACTTTTAGGCTAGGAATGGCCTGGCTTCTCTAATGCTTACAGCTCAACTGATTCAGTGAAGTTGATCACCTAGGAATTCATAGCTGCACTACCTAGAAAGCTTGTCTGGGTTCAAAGCCAGTAGCCACAGAGAACGTACGGCCCCGGGGTTGGCACCGCCAGGAGGGGCCAACTAACCTGAGCGCCTGGGGCTGGATGTGCTGGACCATGACCGGGTGGATGAGCCTCCGCCTGCGGTGGTAGGGGCTGAACCAGCCGGTCACGTACCTGGGGCGGGGGGAGACCACGCACACGGTGGGCCCACTGCTGCTAGCAGGGCAGCCTCCGTGTGGTTTTAAGACGATGCCTTTGAAAAAACTTAGTCTGGTAGAAATTTTTAAAAGTTGGTTCCCCCCAGAAAGTCTTTGTATAGGACAGGCCACCCTCACCCTGTCCTGTTGGGAGTGCGGGGTGGGGCGCAGCCCCGTGCCCACTCACCTGTCCCTCTCCAGCAGCGCGTCCACGGAGCTGCGCAGGTGGAGGCCGACGTGAGTGACGAGGGCCAGGATGTCGCTGCCAGGGAAGGTGCCGGCCCCCTCACTGCACAGAGAGCCGCTGTGCTGAGATGGGGGTCCAAATGTGAGGGGAGAGGCAGGGCTGGGGGTGGGGAGTTACCTTATGAAATCAGTTATTTCTAGGTTTGAAATCCCGAGAAAGTTCTCCACTTTTGCTTTAACATCTTCAGCAAAACCTCCTGCAACCAAACGCAGACGGAGGTGGTCAGAGGGCCTCTGGAGAGAGAGGCCTGGTGAGCAAGACCAGCGTCCAGCTTCAAGGAGGTGCCGTCGGGGGCATCAGGTGCTCGGCTCCGTGCCGCCTGCCCTCCTGCCGCCTGAGAAGAGCAGGGGACCGTACCGTGTAGGAGTGACTGCAGGCAGACGGCCAGGGACGGGATTCCCACGGGCAGCAACTCGCACAGCACGGAGAAGTGGTCGTACCTAAGTCCACGGGAGAGGGCCACTCAGCTCCGCGCACAGCAGATGCTCGCACGCTCTCCCGGGTACACAGGACAGGCCTCGAGACACTCCTGCAGAGCTGGCTGCTGCCGCTGGAAATGTCCCACCCAGAGGCCCTGCCTGGGGCTTACTGCTCTGTGCTCGGCACCGTGAAATCCTTAGTAAGTTCTCTGACTCTGCTTTGGGAGACCTGAGGGTCAGCAAGGCCTGGGCAGGGGCCTCCAGCTGCCTTCCCCTCTGCTCTCCCAATCGCAGGCATGGACCTGTGGCTAGGACTTGGCCAGGAGCAGGGGTTCACTTGCAGCTCTACTTTTCAAATGGTGTGAAATCCCAACAGACGAAATCTGTCCTCATGACCGCCGTACGTGAGACAAGTTATCTGTGGCTCTGCAGGCGAGGCTGCTGACGGTGCAGAGGTGCACGGGGGCCAGGAGGACCAGAGTGTGTCGTGGCCCTGGACACCCTGAGTGGCGTCCCCTCTGCAGAGTTTGGGGGACGGGGATGTTAGGAACCCAGGCTCTTCCCCTCTTAGGAGCACCGGCCCCTTCCCAGGAAGGGCTGAGGCCCAGAGTGGACAAACCAAGGAGGGGTGGTCTGTCCCGGACAGCCAGAGCTGCTGGGACACTCCTGGGCTGGTCGGCCCGAGACCTGCCCCGGGGCCTGCGTGGCCTTACCTCTGCCAGCCAGTGAGGACGATGCCCTGCAGCATGTCCGAGGGCCCGCTGGCCGCCACCCGCAGCCACTGCATGTTGTTTCTGAGGTGGTGCTCAGTGGGGGTCAGGGCCTGGCTCGCCCCTGTGGCCCCCTTGAAGGCGCTGGCAGCCCACAGCCGGAGAAAACCACACTTCCGGTACTTTTCCATGAGAAGAGCTAGGCAAGAAAGTGAGCGGTGTGATGGGCCTGGGTTGTCCCAGACGGACACTGCGCTTGTCCAGACAAGACAGCAGGGGCCCACAGCCGCTGGGGCTAGTCCGGGCAGACTGAAATCCCAGGAGAGAAGGGATGCCTGCCGTGTGCAGGTGGCCCGTAGCCCACCTGCTCGTTACGAAACTAGCAGACAGAACAGGACATCTCGTGAGTGACCCGGGACAGGATGTGTGCTGGGGGGCTCCGCGGTTGGCCACGGCTCACTCAGGGAGGGGCCTACAGGGAAGCTGAGGCAGCTGGCAGGATCCTGATGAACCAAGGGACTGAGACCCCTGCACACCTCCAGCTGGGCAGTCAGGGCTCCAGGGTCTCAGGGGCCGTGGCCAGGGTACTGACCTTTGCCGTGGATGTCCAGGTCGGCCCCGTAGTCCCAGAGCACAGGCTCCACCAGCTGCGGCACCCCCGATGCTGGGGGCGGAGAGCGGCTGTGAGCCGAGAGCCGTCTGGACACACCCCCGCAGCCCCCAGTCCTGGCGTTACGACAGAGCGCGGCTGACTTGTTTAGGGCGCCTGGGCTTTAAGTACAGACTCGACACAGCTGTGTTTTTGATGGTAATGTTGCAACCATGAAATCGGCCAACTTTGAGAGTGCTGTGAAAAGTGAGCCCCCAGGCCAGGGGTCTCAGCACTTCCCGTGAGGGGAAACGCTCTGCATGCCTGCTGCGGTGGGACTGCCGGGGCCGCGTGTGGCAGGGGCACACTACTACTTGTATTTGATTCTAACTAATCTTAGGAGAACCAAATGGCCACATGTGGGTTGGGGCTGCCTCGAGGACACCCCAGCCTTGCAGAGGCTGGGACAGTGGCCAGACTCTGGGCTGGGGCTCTGAGTGGACCATGGGGTATGTCTCTGGTCTCACCCCAGAGCCTCAGACAGGGTGAGCCCTGGGGGAGGCTAGAGGGGCTGCTACTTTCCTTGGCCAGCAGCCAGCATGAGCTTCAGCCACGGCCCCTGCAGGACTGGCCACAGGGTCCTGTGGGGCCAAGGCGGCCAGAAGCACCGACACTCAAGGCCCGGTAAGACCCTTTCACCCCCATCCCCCTCCTCCTGCTGGCCATCACGGTCCCGTGGCTACTCTTGGGTTCAGACCTACCACTTTGCGCTCCTCTAAGACTCACAAATGCCTTCTGGGGGAATGGCGTTTTTGTGTGAGAAAGTTTGGAGACTGGCTCTAAGGGGGTAGCTTGGAGTGAGAGCTCTGGGGCAGGGATCCCAGGGTCTGCCCCCAGCAGCCGCTCGCCTCCTCACTCCCGGCACCAGAGGCCTGGGGGGTGCACCTGCCGACCTGAGAGCTGGTCCTCGGGGATGGCCCGCAGCATGTCATCCCACACCAGGGGCCTCGTGGTGGGGTGCCGGGCCAGCACGTGGCAGGCCACCGCCTTTATGTGGGACAGACACAGCCTTGCTTTGGTGTTATGCTCCTGCTGCAGCCACTGTCTTGAGGCCTCGCCCTCTCCAAGGTAATAGACCTGGAAAAAAGCACAGGACAGGTTTGCCCCTGGATTGCCCGGCCTCACCGTGGACACACTTGGGAGAGACCCGGCTCCGGCCGTGTCCGCCAGGATGTCAGTGGCAGCTGCCCGTGCGGAGGAGCTGGTGAAGGGGGTCTGCCTTCTTCACCGGGACCTAACTTCCACTCCAGGCTTCCTTTGAGGGTTCACAGCAGCCCAAGGGCAGAAATAACCAAGGTGTCCACCAGCCAGCGAGCAGATAAACAATGTGGGAGCTGGCTCTGCTGCTGCTGGGGTGAGGACAGCACGGCCATCTGGGTCACAGCCCAGCCCTCATCCGTCCCGCAGGGTGCGCCTTGCTGTGCTAGGCCCCATGGCTTTGCCCGGACGAGGTCACGGGTCAGCTGGGACGGACGCCCTCACTGGGGGACGTCTCCTCGGCCAGCTCTTCTCTACCCTTTGGCACATGAACTATTTTTCTATGTAAGAAAATACCCCACAAGGTGGGACAAGGAACCTTGATGTGAGGAAGAGGGGCTGCTGCAGCACAGGGAGGGACACCAGCTAGGCGAGGCTCAGGGGTGGACGCATCATCGAAGGACCCACCTCGTCACAGCCGACGTGGAGCCACCGGGCGCCCGGGTGCAGCTCCATGACCTGGCTGATCATGGCTCCCACCAGCGCCAGGGACTCCGCCTCATGGGGGTTCAGGGTGTTAGGGAAGAGTGCCACTTCTCGGAGGTGAGCGAGAGCCTTGTGCTTCAGCACGAACTGTGGAGAGACGGGAGGTGACACTGGGAGACAGAGCCTGCAGTTGAACCGAAGCAAGGGCTGGTTCGGGCTCCAGGTCACCCCAGAGGGCGCTGGTGGGCCGGGCCGAGCCAGTAGCCGGCTCATGGCCCTTCTTTCCATCAGGTCTACCGGGGGCCCAGTGAGAAAAGTAAAAGCCAGGCTCACTCACATTCCAACCGAGCTGCCACCAGCTGGAAATGTGATGGGTGACTGTGGAAAGGAGAGCCACAGAGGCGACACACCCTCTCCTCACACCCCGCTGACTGAGGGCCACACACACACACATAGCCAAGGCAGACCAGGGACTGGCTGAACTCCCAGTGCCCCCTGCCCCTGTGGCACAGCACACCGCTGCCCAGACGCTGGCTGACAACCAGCCATGGAGACAGGCATGGCCCCTAGGAAGCTGGGCCAAAAATACAAATATGAATAAAACACTAACAGAGGCATCACACAGCTGGGGGGACAGATTGCAGATTGAATGCAGGCAATTCACAACGACCGCAGGGGAAAAAGTCAGATTCTCAATAGGATCTGAAATGTCCAACTTTCAACCAAAAACCATGAGAGATGCAAATAAACTGGAAAGTGGAACCCAGACTCAGGGAAAAAGCCCGATATCAGATTTATCAGATGATTACTGCAAAAAAACTATCATGAAAATATTCCCAGAATTACAGGAAACTATAATACTGAAAAATGGGCTCCATAGCAGATGTGACATGTCAGAAGGAACAGTGATTGGGACGACAGACGGACAGGAATGACCAGTCGGAACAACAGAGAGTAAAGGCAGGAGAGAACCAAGAGCCTCAGAGACCTGGGGGTGACATGAGGCACAGCAACGTGTGTGAAGGGAACCCTGGTGGAGGGGAGAGAAGGAGCACAGAAGCACTTGAGGACATGACCCAAAACTTCATGAAAGTGAAAATAATCTACGGTTCCAAGAAGCTCAACAAAACCCAAGCAGGATAAATGGAAAGAAACTCAAACCCAGAAGTCATAACCAAACTGCTACAAGGCAAACGCAAACAGGAAGTCTTGAAAGCATCAAGGGAAGAAAGACTTAGGGAAATAATATCATAATTAAAGGCTGACATACCCTGTCCCTGGATTGGAAAATCCAACCGGATAGAGTAGATTTTTCCCAAACTGATTTACAGATTTAATATAATTTCAATCAAAATCCCACTAAGGTTTCTTTCTTTTTTTAAGATTTTATTTATTTGAGAGAGAGCAAGCATGAGCTGGGGGGAGGGGCAGAGGGAGAGAATCTCAGGCAGGCTCCCCGCTGAGCAGGGAGCCCGACACGGGGCTCAACCTCAGAACCCTGAGATCATGACCTGAGCCGGACAGATGCTTAACCAACTGAGCCACCCAGACGCCTCAATCCCAGCAAGCTTTCTTATATACGTATAAACAAACTGAGTCTAAAATATATAGAGAAAAGCAAAGGGAGCAGAATAGACAAAGAAACTCTGAAAAAGAAAAAGTTGGAGGAATCTTATTACCTGATTTTATTTAAGATTCACAGTAAAGCTGCATAATCAAGATAAGGTGGTACCAACAAAGACACAGATGCATAGGTCAACGGAACGGAGTAATTCAGAAACAGACCCTCACAAATAAGGTCAACTGAGTTTTGACAAAGGTACAAAAGCAATTCCAAATTCTAAAGAAAGGATCATCTTCCGGTAAGTGGTGTTGGCACGACTGGCCATCTCAAGCAGTCACGTACTAGACGCAAAAAACAAGGAACCTCAGTCTAAACCTCACACCTTACACAGAAATTAACTCGCCGTGGACCACAACAGCAAGTGGAAGTGTGTACGTGTAAAACTTTAGAAGGAAACAGGAAAAATCTTCGTGACCTGGTGACTGGCAGCGTTCTTAGAAATGACACCAAAAGCACAATCTATCAAAGCAAAACTGAGAAACCAGACTCATCAAAATTAGAGACTTTTGCTCTTTGAGAGACACTAAAAGAATGAAACAAAGTACAGATGGGGAGCAAATATTTGCAAACCATACATCTAACAAAAGACTTGTATCCAGAACGTCAAAAGAACTTAAGAACTCAACAGCTCAGAAGATGAAAGACGCAAAATACTTGTACAGTTGTTTCATCAAAGAGGACATCCTCATGGCGAGGAAATGCATGTAGCGATCTTCCTCCAGAAAGAACCAACCCTGAGGACACCTCGCCCTTGGCCTTCTAGCCCCCAGAACTGTCAAGACAGCATGTTTCTGTAGTTTCAAGTCACCTGGTTGAGGTCCTTTGCTGCAGTGGCTCCAGGAAACAAACCCACTCTGAGAGCAGATGGGCCCCTTGAGGAGCAGGAGTGGGGGGTTGACTGGGAGAAAGGGCCGGAGCGGCACCGTTAGGGGGACCTTCCTGCAGGTCAGGTGGTAGTTCACACAAGGCTGGAAGCAGAGGGTTGGTGGGTGCTGACCCGAGACAGAGGAGCAAAAGCAGCAGGACCACACGATGGCCCGAGGCACAGGGGTGTGAGGGGTGCAGGAACAGGGCAGAGAAGCCAGGGTCTGGGGGTCGTGGAGGACGAAGGGGAAGCAGGAGTGGACACGGCATTGTCTAGAGAGGGAGCGTGACATGAGGAGGGAGGATCCCGAGAGGAGCCATGGGGACCACCGCCATGTCCAGCGGCAGCAATGGGATGGCACGCTGCTAGAAGTGGCAGCACGCCCAGGAGTGGGGGCCGGGAGAGTGCGGGGTTTGGGAGGGAGCTGCTGGGGCTGCGGAAAGCCCAAGTCAAGTAAGACAGACCAGAACCTGTCGCTACGTCTAGTGACTGGGAGGACAGCGGGGCCCTGGAGGGACGCTCTGTGGGCTGAAGCCCATGGCGGCAGGACATGAGGAGCCCAGAGAGCACAGTAGGGCATGTCAACCAGGAAAGCTGGAGGCCTGAGCGTGGCAGACACGGCGTGGCAGGGGAAGGGGTGTGTGACTGGACGTGAAGACAGCTCCTCTGATGGAATCTGTGCTTGAACACCTGGGGGAAGGGCTGCAGACGGGCTAGCAGGTATCCCTTAGAGGAAAACACGAAACCTGCAGCCATGAAATGTTGTGTTTAATCTGCTTCCCATCTTTAGATGCAGATGTGAAAAATATTTCTGAGGATCACATAGCAGCTTGGGAAAATATTTTCAGTATTAAGTGATGAATACAAGCTAGAAAGGAAAACAACTTGACCCTCAAGGCTCCATGGGAATCAGGCATCCCCCCCACGGGCTCCTTCCCTCTGTTTCTTGGACAAGGTTGTTCTGACCTAGAGCTCCGAGCTCTTCGGCCATTTGCAAGGCAGGGGCTTCTGAGACAGAGCTGTTCCCACCTGTGGCTGGCTACTGCCTCTGTACCCCCAAGCCCCACACCTGGGCACCAGGTAACTACTGTTCCTCACACTTACCTCCATGTGTCCAAATGTCTGCACCAATGGAATGACCTCTAGCTCGTTCAGTGTAGCCAGACGTAGGATCTCTTTGATTTCAGGGGGGCTAGGACACAAAATTCACCCAAAGGTTCACACCAGCCACAGTTCACACCAGCTCCTGTTCACATACCAGTCCTGTTCACACCAGCCCAATCATACTCCAGCCTGTTCACACCAGCCCCTGTTCACTCCAGCTCCTGTTCACATTCCAGCCACTGTTCACACTCCGGCCCCTGTTCACACTCCAGCCCCTGTTCACACCAGCTCCTGTTCACACTCCGGCCCCTGTTCACGCCAGCTCCTGTTCACACTCTGGCCCCTGTTCACACTTGCACTCCTATTCATGCTCCCCCTCCCTTGTCAGGTTCTAGGGGGGACTCTCCTGGGGAAACTAGTACGGTCACTATTTCCAAAAGGCTCAAAAGATATTCCTAAGGCTTCACAGTGGGCTCCTACCCTAGAATTTGGGGAAATGATGCTCTGTTATGCCCTCAAGTAACAGTTTGCTTTTTACCAGCTATTCTTACCTAAACTCCAGAAGAAGCTGAAGTCATTTTACAAGAAACTGGGCCATACAAGAAATCATTCTAGAACAGAAGTTGGCAGATGGGCCCAAGGACAAATTCACCTGCCTGTTTTCTTATAACCATTCTTATAAGAATGGTTTCTACCGTTTAACATGGTTGAGAAAAATCAAAAGTAGAAAAATGTTTTATGACATGTGAAACTTACACGAAATCCCTATTTCAGGGCCCACAAGTAGTTTTATTGGCACTCAGCCATGGCCACTCATTGTCATTGCCATCCAAGTCTGGCTGCTCACGCCCCCCACCCGACCCCCCGACTGCTGTAACAGAGACCAGGCGGGCTGCACAGCCAACACTGACTGGCCCTTTACAGAGAAGCTAGTGACCCCTTCAACAGAGGAAATTTAAAAGAGCGGACTCATCCCTGTGGGGGTTAGTGACCTCCGTGAGTGTGCCTGAAGGTGGGAACACTCTGGGGGGCACGGATGGTACCCGGGAAGGGCTGGCGGCCTGCCCCCGCACCAGTTTTCGAACATGAATTTATCTCAAGAAGAAAGTGAGTTCCAGTTTCTGTGTGATTGTCTGAACGTCTCCTAACCAGTGCTGTGAGTGCATGGACTTCAAATAGACCTTTTCCAGCTTCACAGGAACCCTGGCACTTGCTTCCACTTAAGAACAAACAAATGAACCAAACACGCTCCCCGTAAGAAGAAAAACAGAGCAGCATGAAAAGAACGGACGCTCCGGCAACCTCACCGCAGCATTAACACCGTGGACGCACACGTGGGGCACGAACCCCTCACGCGGTTCGGACACAGAGCCGAGCCGCCCTCCAGAGCGGCCCACCAGCCGGACGTATGCTTTTTCTCACCCTCGTGAACACAGAGCATTAGAACCTTTTGAAAACCCTCCCCAATCTGACAGCCAAGATGGCCTTTCACTTGTTATAGTTCACTTTATTACTATTACAATATGCTTATTGGCCTTTTTATTTGGGGGGAATCAGCCCAAATGTCCTTTGCTCATTTTCCTTTTAGGCAGCTATTGCTTTACATGGACACCGTAACTCTGAAGCCAACTGGGGTGCACCCGTGGCCGCCACCCCTGCTTTTACTGATTCTGACCCCCCCTTTAATCTCTGCTCTCCTCGTGTGGGTCCCAACTGTAGCCTTAAAGAGCACCGTCCCCTTCCCCTTACTGCCCCTCACCTCCTCCCATCCTGCTCCCTCCCCCAAATGTTTTCAAATTCTCTCCAGTAGACGTATTTTATTTTTGTAACGAAGACATGAGTTTAAAAGCCAGAAGACGGCTGCCCCAGCACTGCCAAACCCTCGCCTCCCTGCCCACACCTCCGGGGGCCCCGCGCATCTGCTTTCTCTGTGGCTGGGGATACCTGTATGCGTGCTTGGCTCTCAGCAGCCTGAGGTGGCCCTCGTAGGGAAACATGTCTTCATACTCGAGGAGGAGCCCATTGGCGCCCAGGGCATGGAACAGAGGAAAGACCTGGGGGAACAGGGATGCTATGAGGAGGCGGTTATGTGAAGGAAGGCGACAGATGTGCCCCGTGTGGGCTGTCTTCCCGCCTGTAGACGTGGGTTGTACTTGATATTCACATTTCTCCTGGAAACACTTAACCTGGCACGCGTTGTGTGGCACCAAATCTAACCCTCAACGCCGCGAGCCGGTCACTCGGCACAGGGCGGGTCTGCACCAGTGGAGCGCCGCGGCTCAGTCTCCTGGTTCAGCGGGAGGCGGCGAGGGCTGAGGCGTGGCGGGGACTGGGCTGTTCCTGGCTGCGTTCTCGGGGCCTCCCCGCGCTCACCCCCACTTCCTCCTCTACCTTTGTTTCAAAGGATATAAGTTCCGATCCTCAAGGGTTTTCAGGACTGGTTCATGTTTACCATACAGAATTGAGAGTTTCTTCCAGTCTGATGGCAAGGCTGGGGTGGAAAAGAGACACTCTGGGTGCCACCGGAGGGGCTTCCTGCACGTATCTGAAACAGCAACCTCTCCCCGGACAAGGGTCACTGCAGGTTCCACAAGATTTTCACACTCCTGTTGATGTGTCTGTCGAAGCTTTCCTTCCCCAGGAATGTGGGGGCGTTCTGAAGCAAGCTGGATGGAAGGAGGGAAACAGCCTGGGGCTAAAGCTTCCCGTAGACAATTCATAATCCGTAGTTGACTGCAAATTACAAAAAGAGGCAGACAGACTGGGGAGGAGTGAGCTAACACAGGTCAGGCATACAGATAATGCAACATAACGGTCTTGGCATTTTCCTATTTCCTCAGCATTTTTACTTCTGGTTTGCGTCTCAGCCTCTTGTGGCTCTGACCACTGCAGCCTGTTTGGCACTTTGGCCGTTGGGGTCGATGGCGATCCTTTGTGCCATGGGTGGTGGGGAGGCTTTGGGGCCGGGCGGCCCGGGTGTCCCCAACACACACTCCAGCCCAGTGCTGGGCACGGGGCTGGGACGGAGAAGGTCCTCGCTGCAAATCCGCACAAGCGTGCTCACACACACGTGGGGCGTGATGCACTGAGCCTCCTGCATCTGTCGTCGAGACTCAACATCGTTTCACCTAATTTCTGCTTTTCCGGAATATTTCTAAGCAAATCCCAGTCAACACAACTGTTCACACATAAATACTTCAAAATATATCCCCGATGAAGATTTTTTACAAAAACACAACCACAGCACCATTATCCCACCCAACCAAATCTTTAATATCATCCATGCTCAAATTTTTCTGTGTCCAAAATCTTTTCATGTGCAGCTTGTTTGAACCCAGTCAAGGTCCATACACTGCATTGTTTGAATGGATCTTTTAAGGTTCTCTGATTTAACAGCCCCCTCTGCTTTTTTTTTTTATAAGCTTTTTTTTTTTTTAAAGATTTTTTATTTATTTATTTGACAGAGAAGAGAGACAGCCAGCGAGAGAGGGAACACAAGCAGGGGGAGTGGGAGAGGAGGAAGCAGGCTCCCAGCGGAGGAGCCCGATGTGGGGCTTGATCCCATAACGCCGGGATCACGCCCTGAGCCGAAGGCAGACGCTTAACCGCTGGGCCACCCAGGCGCCCCTGCTTTTTTAACTTGGAATTTATTTGTTGAAGAAACCAAGTCGCTTGTTTTGTATATTTTCCAAATTCTGGATTTGATGGGTGGTATTCTCAAGATGTCCTGTAGCATTGGCCTATTTCCTATTCTTGTGCGTGCTGGTGGTTAGACACGAGGTGTGATTAGATCCAGGGGTCATTCCTTTGGCAAGAATACTTCCCAGATGGTTCTAGAAATCACAAGTCTGGCTGCCTCACCGAAGTGACGTCAGGCTGGTCAGTGGGCTCAGGGGCATCAGCCAGAACCACACCTTGAACTGCCGCCTAACGGTCTCGGCCGCCGCTGACAGTACGACCCAGTGCAAGGACAGGAGCCGTGCGGTGGTGACCTTCCCATCGTGTCATTTCTGCGCTGTGCTGGAAGGACTTCCTCTCGGCGACTGTTTGGTTCCTCCAGCTCTGATGCTGCTGCGCCCTGAGCTTGTTCCAGAGTAAATTCACTCCTTGCACACTCACGAGAGCAGGCCTGTGGCTTTCACCTGAAGATCAGTTTGGTTGTACACAAAATGCTTGAGTATCTTAAATGTTGCTCCCTTGTCTTCTGTCACAAAACGCTGCTGTCAAAGTACCTGACGCGGACCTGATTACCCTTCCCTCATACGGAACTCGTACCTTGCTCCTGTGTGCAAAAGAGTTGTTCACTTTCATTTTCTTTAAAGTTGGATATATTTACTAAAAGATGCCTTAGTGTCTATCATCCTCGGTATATGGTATGCCCCCCCCCATTTTTAAAGATTTATTATTTGAGAGAGTGAGAGAGTGCATGAGTGGGGGGAGGGGCAGAGGGAGAGAGTCTCAAGCAACCTCCCCACCCAGAGCTTGGAGACTGAGTCCAGGCTCGATCCCATGACCCACGAGATCACGATCTCAGCCAAAACCAAGACCCAGGCACCTCAGGTATGCCCTTTCAATATGCAGACCCAAGAATGCTTAAATTTCAGGAACGTGTTTCTACAGTTTCTGAGCATTTGTCCTACAGCACTGCTTCTGTTCTCTTCTTTGGCGACTGCTGCAAACTGAAAACATGGCTACAATACAGGGCCTTCCTCATCAAGAGGCGGTGTCTGTTCCCAGTCTTGAATCTGGGCTGACTTTAGACTTGCTTTCCAAGAGTAACACGAGGCCCAGGAAGGCTTGCAACTTTGGTTTCCACGCTCTCAAGCACTGCCCTGCGACCGCCTATGAGAGGACAGGTGCCCAGTGGACAGCCAGCACCAACTGCTGGGCGTATGAGGCCATCTTGGACCATCAGGTGTCCTAGTTGTCAGGGGACTGCCAACACAGGAGGAAGTCCGGGGCGGACCAGCAGAACCACCCACCAGCCCACGGAAACAAAGAACGGCAAACTGTTGTCTTAAGCCTCGAGGTTTGGGGTGGTTGGCCACCCAGGAGCAGATAACTGAGGGGCTCCAGTGGCAGGTGAGCTGGACCTTCTTTGCTTATCTTCTGTATCTTTCAATTGGTCGGAATGCTTTTTATCTCTTCACATGTGACATTCTCTTTTTCTTTATTTATTTCCCAACGGTATGCGTTCCACAGTGTCTGCTCACTTCCGTTCTTCTGCTCTAGTCTGCCTTTCGGCCAGAGGCTGCCTCTGCCTCCTCTACATTCCTGCTCCCCGTGTTTGAACCCGTTCTCTGCTTTACTGTCAACGTTCCTGTCCAGCTCCCCAGGGATTCTCTCCTCAACACTGTGTTCTTAATGTGGGGCTCTGTCTTTCTAGAAGTTTCTGCAAGGTACTTCTGAGAGCCTCAGGCCTCTCCAGCATCATCTTCTGAGTCTTTTTGCACTCACTCTCGAACTGCAGCCAGTGAAACCTCTCCCCCCTTCCTCTCTTGACGGAGGACCTGTACCTACCTGTTTTCTGGGTCCTCTGGTCTTAGACCTGTCAGAATTCCTTCCTCTTTCCTCCATCACCTCCTGCAGGTTCCTAATCCCACATGGGTGATATGTCATACCACTCGCACTTTGGGACTCATGGGGATACCCTCATACCGATTTTTGTGAAGAGTGTATTAGTCTTCTTGGACTGTTTTAACAAATTGCCACAAACTGGGTGGCTAAATACAAAGAGAATTTATTCTCTTCCAGTACTAGGGTTAGAAATAAAAAATCAGGGTGTGGGCAGGGTACTGTTCTCTCTGAAGGCTCCAGGAAAGAACCCTTCCTTGCCTCCCACAGCTTCTGGTGTCGCTGGCAGTCCTGGCTTGTGGACACATCCCTCCAATCTCTGCCTCTGTCTTCA
Organism: Ursus maritimus; assembly: GCF_017311325.1. Taxonomy (NCBI): domain Eukaryota; kingdom Metazoa; phylum Chordata; class Mammalia; order Carnivora; family Ursidae; genus Ursus; species Ursus maritimus. The sequence goes on from NW_024424897.1 coordinate 668,992, forward strand.
CATGCTGCCCCACTGTGTCTAAAATTCTCTCTCCTTTTAAGATTATATTTATTTGACAGAGAGAGAGAGAGAGAGCGAGTGCACACAAGTAGGGGAAGCAGCGGCAGGCAGAGGGAGAAGCAGACTCCCGCTGAGCAGGGAGCCCGACATGGGGCTCAATCTCAGGACTCTGGGATCATGACCTGAGCCGAAGGCAGCTGCTTAACGACTGAGCCACCCAGGTGTCCCTAAAATTCCCTCTTTTTATAAGGACATCACTCATCGGATTAGGGCTACTCTACTCCAGTATGGCCTCATCTCACGTCGATTATAATCGCAAAAACCCTATTTCTAACTGAGGTTACATTCACAGGTAGGAGTAGTTCAGATCTGAACATTATCTTTTTGGGAGACACAATTCAGCCCAGAACAAAGAGGCTGTAGGTCTCCTTTGTTGTGTTCCCCCTCTCCCCTGCCCCCCTCTGCTATTCCAGCTGCTCTGTTTTATGAAGGGATTTGGGGGAAACTTAGAATCTACGCTGCTGCCAACATCGTCCCCTGTGTAGAACCCCACGGTTGCACTCTAAGCCTGCATTTCTGCAGAACACTGTTCACGCCTTTGAAGACCAAACCCAAGGCAAGGGAGATCATTTAGAGGGAAAGGTGCTCTTACCTCAGAGAGGTAGGAAACCTTTGGTGGAGCTCCTTTAAGGTCCAAATGAACTAATCGCATCTTAAATGGTGAAGAACCTGACATTTCACTATTTTTCATGAAGTCGTATAACGAAAGTCTCTTGTCTGGACACTTCTTCCTAGTGGGGAAATGCAAAGTTATAAACGGGCAGAAGCCCCTGTAAGCCCTTGCCCTTCCACTCCGTGCTTCCAGTCCCACACGCCCAGTTTTGCTTTATTCACTGGGAGGAAGCTCCTTTCACCAACATGAAAACGAATCAAGAAGTCTACCTCATGTCCAAATAAAGGGACTTCTGACATTTAATTACGATTGGCCCCTAAAATAGCACTGGTTTCCTCATAAGATGGCTGTGATCTATAATAACACAAATGACTGCAAATTAATTTTGTCTTAAAGACCGTCTCAAGTTGTACACACTGTGCCAGTGAACACAGTCAGGCAGACACATCGAAACGTCTTTCGCGTCCTACAATATGCTGTTTCTGTAGAAAATGTCCCTTGATTTTGTTTTACTTTCAAGAGCGTTAAAAATAATTTACATTTCTAGAGCTCAACTCTGCTTGGTTGTATGGAAGAAGAAAACTATAAAAATTTAGTTTAGGTCAGAGAAAACTGTCTAGGATTTAAAATAGACCACGATAATTTGAAAAGCAAATGAGCCACGAGTACGTCAGGGCTGACTAGCTTCTATTACAGTAAAGGAAGTGTCTGGATGACAATGAAGTAGCTGGGAAAGAGGGCAATCCCCCCCCCCAGCTATTATAAAAACATAAAGGATTAGATGAGAAAAGTGAAAGAAAATCTTTGCATATTGGTCACGTTTACAGCTCAGTAATTCAAACTACTCATTCTGTGCAAGGACTCATAAATCCCTGACCTTAAGAAGTCTATTATAAAGCAGGGAAGATAAAATAGACACACAGAAACCAGTTTGAATTAAAAAAAATTATACTCAAAACAATCTCAATGACAAAATTCTCAAGGCAATTACCTAAATTACCAGCCGATGGGTGGATGAGTTTTGTGAAAACACATTCTGAAAACTGCTTTTAAAGCTGAATTGTTTAAAAATCTTACAAACCAAATCTATTTTCCAGGGACTAGACTCACACGCTTTCAAGCTGAGAAGTGTGCACTGGAGGTGTGAACACCCCCTCATATTCAGAGAGAAACCCCGCTCCCGCTCCCGCATGGTGGCTAAGGGGAGTGCTGACATCTCACCTGGCGGTCAGTCAGTGTTTCACTTGGCGTGAGCGTGCTGCTCTCTCTGCTCTGATCCTTTCCTGCACGAAGTATACAGAGAGGAGCTTACTCCCAACACCTGGGTGGACACCCCCACGACCCCTGAAGGCGTCCGGCCCGCACTGTCTCCCCAGTGCCAGGAATGCTGGCCAGAGCTCTTCAGTCCGATGAGCGCACGAACATATCTTTTCCCCGTTTCATCAGTAAGTTACTCACCCTCTCCAGACCTACTCCTCACGATGCACCTCACCGTTCACCCCTTCGGAGGCGCAGGGAACCTGAACGGCCGGTTCAGATTTTACTGGTCATGCGCTGGACGGACAGCTCTGCAGGGAAATGGAAAGCCATCAGCCGGCAGCGGGGCCTTCGGGAGACAGGCGTGTACTGAGCACCAGCTGGTCCCGGCACCCCCAGGCGTGCGGCAGACCCCAGGGAAGGAAATGGAGACCCTGGGATAAGGGCTTGGAGACCGCAGAGAAGGCCGCAGAGACCTCGGGACCAGGGTGCGGAGGCTCCAGGAGAGGAGCTTGGCGACCCCCCAAGAAGAGCCCTGTGACCCTGGGAGGAGGACCCTGAGACCCCAAGGGAAGGGCTTGGCGATCCCTGACAAGGGCCTGGAGACCTGGGGATGGGGTCCCTGAGAGCTCCGGAGCGGGGCTTGGAGACTAGGGGAGGAGAGCGCGACGACCCACCCTCTCGGGAAAAGGGCTCGGAGACCCCGGGAGGAGGGCGCTGAGGAGGAGAGCCCAGAGACCCGGTGAAGAGCGCGCGCACTGCGGGAGAGGACGCACTTCAGACCGCAGGTTGCGAGGCTCGGCGAGTTCCGAGCGCAGAGCGGCGGGCGAGGGGCGCGCGGGCGGCGGGGTGCCCTGCGGCGTGCGCGCCCAGCTCCCCGCTCCGCCCCGCCCTGCTCGGCGTTCGGCCTCCGATTGCTCGGGCCTGGCCGCCAGACCCGGGGTCGACGGTCGAGCGCGTCGCTCTGCGTCCCCGGCCGCGCCGGCCTCGCGCAACCTCTCGCGGCGCTCGTCCCGAGCTTGGGGCGGTTCTCGCGTTCGGCTCGGTTCAGCAGCGGCCTGACCCGATGGCGCCTCAGCGGAGGGGTGCGCCCAAGGCGCCCGAGGGCAGCGAAGCGGCCGAGCGCCGGCGCCGGAGCAGGTACCCGGCACCGCGGGGAGGGGCGAGCTGCGGCGGCGGGCGTGGTCAGATCAGAGGGCGTGGCCTATCGGGGCGTGGCCTGCAGTGTCGCGGCGAGGCGGCCTCGCAAGCTCGTGCTGCGCGGCCGGGGCGCGGGGTTCGGACTCCCGACGGAAACTCGGGTCGGGAAACCTTCCCTGGCCCGGAGCCTGTGTGCAGAGGCTCCACGCCCGGCCTCCCGACGCGGACGGGTTCCGAGGCCCCGTCGTCCCGTCCCGGTGTGCGTCCTTAGGGCTGTGGACCAGGAGGGCCGTCGGATGGACGCCCGATGGACGAATGAGTGACCGTCTCGTCACGCAGCCTTCCAGGGGGTTCTCCCCAAAGCTTTCAGAGCCGGGGCGTGTTTTAATCGCTCCAGGACAAATCACTGAGCCCCAGTCGTGGCCCAGACGCCACGGACCTTGCTAGGAGTCTTGGAAAGCAGCCGCCTTCTGTTTTGGCGGGATTCTCTGGGTGCAGCTCTCGCCAGCTTACTCCAAACAGGGGTGCTCACCTTGAACAGACCCCGAGGGGGTATTGCATCTGAATCTGGCCCAAGATGCAGTTTCTTCTTCTTTTGTGTCTCTGTGCATCCCCTCTGCCCCTTTCAGAGTCAGCAGCCACGCTGTGGGAGAGGAGTCGCCAGCAGCTCTGCCTCCAGGCTCGGGCTCCAGTCACTTGCTGCTGAGATGGCCTGGCCATCTCCCTGCCTTATCTGGAATTTTGGGGGAAGAGAAATGATGGGCCTACCGGTGTCAGGTGTCCACCCCGGTCTAATTAGAGAAGGCTGGGTGGCATGGAGGCTGGACAGCAGTAGTGGTGGGGAATGTTTTTGAGGTGGGCAGACCCGCCTCTTCCCCTTCAGATGTCTATGATCCCTGTTTAAAAGGATCATGCTGTGTCCTCCTTGGGGTTTATTTATTGGAATTTGTTTTATTCATAAAGCAGTGCAAGGGGTTGAGGGACATATAAAAATAGAAGTCAGACTCCTTGCTTTTCAGGAATTAATTACATACTTGAAGAAACAGGCACACCTCCTTAAAGGGGTGGTTGATCTTTTCTTGTTTTTTGTGAGTTCTTTGAGGCCTGTAGTCACCAAGTCTTTCCTAAACAATAGAGTACACAACTTCCCAGTTACACATGTGCACACACACAGACACACCCATGGGCACATACGTGGATACACGTGTGCATACACACACGTGCATGCAACTTCTGCATGGCAGTGAGGGGTGTAGTTAACCCAGTTGTGCAAAAAAGTGTCTTAATTGTGAATCATTTTCATTGTGCTTGGCTGGCTTGTGGTTTTAGTGAAGTGGGCTTGGCTCACACTTAACTCCGTTTGTGTCCCGTATGTGGGCATGTGCCCTGGCACATGGTTTGGGCAGTCTGTTTCGGTTGCAGACAATGTGATTGGCAACACAGATTGGGTTCTCCGTGGGCCTGGCTGGGTTAGGAGGGACGCTGGCTGGCAGCTCATCTTGTTGCCAGCACAGGTCAGATGGGGCTGGGGGCCGCATTCCCCACCACATCCTCTCAGGCTGGCGAGTGCCCCTGGATTGGCTGAGAGTAGCTCTCACCTCCGTTAATACAGAACAGTTTAAGGCTTGCTGTAACTAAGTGTGCGGTTCCTGGCCATCATGGTCCATCTTTTCAGCACACACGGGTGCCTTTGGGTGATGGCTGTTGTGTTCTGTCCTCAGCGCGAAGAGTGTCCGGGCCCCGCGGGAGGTGCAGAGGAAGTGGCTGAAAACCACCATCCTGGGGGCCTGTGCCGTGCTTGCTGGGCCACTGCTCTGGAGCAGTCTGGGGGGTGATGATGGCGTCACTGAGGTCCTGGCTCACCGTGGCGAGATCCTGCCAGGCAGGTTCATCGAGGTGCCCTGCTCGGAGGATTATGACAGTCACCGAAGGTTTGAAGGTAGGTGATGCTGCTGCAGTCTGGGAAAGAGCAGCATGTCGACAGGGAATGCGCTGCGTTTGAGATGCGTCGGTCTTTTGCTGCAGTGAATTGGTGGGAATCAGACTGAAAGTGGTGTGGGGGCCCAGGGTACAGGCAAACTTTCCCTCCTTCAGTGCGCTAACCCACACCTGGACTGGGAAATGCAGAGGCAGGCCTGCCGGTCACTGAGGCTAGCATTTTACCAAGGTGCCCCACACTCTGACGGGGAGATGGTTTGCCTGGAGGGACATAACAGAATTGGAAAGGTAAGGATGAGAAAGTTGAAACCAGAAAAGGCATTGGGCATAGACTGTCATAGAGTGTCATCGCTGCAGAAAATGTCGCAACAAGAAAGGTCACTACCGGGGGCGCCTGGGTGGCTCAGTTGGTTAAGCGTCTGCCTTGGGCTGAGGTCACGATCTCAGGGTCCTGGGATCAAGCCCTGGGTTGGGCTCCCTGATCCGCGGGGATCCTGGTTCTCTCTCTCCCTCTGCTGCTCCCCCTGCTTGTGTGCTCACTTTCCCTCAAATAAATAAATAAAATCTTCAAAAAAAAAAAAGAAAGAAAGAAAGAAAGAAAAAGAAATGTCACTACCAGAAGCCCTTCCCCAGCTTGAGTGTCCCATCCCGGTAAGGGTGGGGGGGCTGCTGAGAGGTACCCATGGGGTTCAGTACCCCGGAGAGCGCACGGCCCCTGGTGCCAGTAGGCTTCATTTCCTGCACATTTCTTGCTACTGGGAGCTTTCTCCGGTTTAAAAACCTAGCCTGCGTGACTGGGTCTTAAAGACAGAATTCTGTTAATTTTTTCATTGAGAGCAGTGCTGTGGACCTGAACTGGGAGAAGACTGCTGAGTGCTTCTACCAAGTGGTGCCCGTGAGCCGGGGCTCCTCCTACCTCACCCGTGTGGGTGCCCTCCCTGTCTCCCTCAGCCTTTCCCTCTCCCATCCCAGCTTCCAAGAAGGTATTTCTTGGCAGTTGGAACTGAAGTTTTTCTTCTCACTCGCTTAATAATTTAGCGGCACTAAAAGTTTGCACGAAGGCGGGGGGGCGGAATGGGGAGTCACTATTATTTAACAGTGCAGTGTTCCATTTCGGGAAGCAGAAAAAATTCTGGAGATGAACAGTGATGATGTTGGCACAACACTATGAATGCAAAATGGTAAATTTTGTATTATGTGTATTTGCCACAATACCAAAGAATAGTTGAGGTGTATTTAAAGCCTCTGGACTTCCCTGCTGTGCATCAGGCTGGGGGGGACTCCCGATGAGACAGAGGCTCCGGCCCCTGGGGGCTGTCTGGACAGAACGCTGCACTGTGTGTTAGTGCAGTGTATGCTCAGGCACGTGCACTGATGAGTCAACTTTGGTTGACTTGGGTGAATTTTCCACCCAAATTATGCTCTTGACCCTTACGTTGAACACGCTGTGTCACTGCTGGGTTTTAGCATTTCAGAATTCATGGGGTTTTGGTTCTCTCTTTAAAAAAATCGATTTCTAACCTAACCTCATTGTAGTTCGATAATATAATCTGTATGATGTAGGTCCTGTGATATTGGCTCGGACTTTCTTTTTTTAAAAGACTTACTCATTTCAGGGGCGCCTGGGTGGCACAGCGGTTAAGCGTCTGCTTTCGGCTCAGGGCGTGATCCCAGCGTTGTGGGATCGAGCCCCATATCAGGCTCCTCCGCTATGAGCCTGCTTCTTCCTCTCCCACTCCCCCTGCTTGTGTTTCCTCTCTCACTGGCTGTCTCTATCTCTGTCAAATAAATAAATAAAATCTTAAAAAAAAAAACAGATTTAAAAAAAAATAAATAAAAGACTTACTCATTTCAGAGAGAGAGAGAACATGTGTGCACATGCTCACAAGGGGTGGGGGGGGCAGGGGGAGAGGGAGAGAGAATTGCAAGCAGACTCCGAGCTGAGCCTGGAGCCGGTTGTGGCTCGATGTCACGACCCTGCGATCATGACCCGAGCTGAACTCAAGAGTCAGACACTCAGCCGACTGAGTCACCCAGGCACCCCTCAGACTTTCTCTCTGACATGTTTTTGTTAATGTTTTACATGTACCTGGAAAAATGTTTTCTGATGGTTGCATGCAAAGTTCTGCGTGATTCTCCTCATCTCCTAGTCAGGTGTACAAACCCTCGACATCCTCATGGATTTCTGTCTCCTTTGTCCATCAATTACTGAGAGAGGCGTGCAGGAATCCCCACCATGACAGTGGGTCCGTCACCTTCTCCTGACTGGCTCCGTGCCGGCTGTTTCACAGCTGAGATGATACGATCTGGTGCTGTTTGTCCTATCTTCATCCTCCTGGTGAATTGTTCTGTCACCTCTAAACATGACCCTATTTTTTCCCTGTAATGACTCTTTTGTCTTAAAGCACAGTAGTTCTACAGATACCACTCTCCAAGCTTTCCTTTGGTTATCACTGCATTTGCTTTTATTCTTTCCCTTTCGGGGTCATTACATTTAGGGAGTAACCCTTACAAAAAGCATGCATGTGGCTTTTGTTTATAATGAAAACACCTGTATCAGTGGGATTGTATTTGGCCTCCTGGAACCGAGGCACCCCTCCCCTGACGACTGCCAAGGAGAATTTTGTTTTTCCCACACCACAAGGTGCAGAGAAAGGCCCCCCAGGCTGGCCTGGTGCTCTGTGAGCCCCGCAGCACTTACGCTCAGTGTGTGGGTCACATGGTCCCGGGACAGTCACTCCACCTCCAGGCACCAGGCTCACGTTCCAGACAGGAAGGGGGAAAGAAGGATGAAAAGCTAAAGGTCAGCCAGCCCAGCCTGTCCTGAGAGTGTCCCCCAGCTCCATCTCATCGGCCAGGACCGCAGGAGGGAGCTGGCCCGCCCCGTGTGCCGGAACACCAGGGGTTTGCTCAGCCCGTCTGTCTCGGATGCTTCGCCTCATTCCGGCCCCACCGCCTGAGCCTGGCCTTGGCGCCGTCCGAGCTTCTCTACCCTCCCACCCCTCAGTAGCTGCACATCCCGGTTGAGAGAGACAGAGGGAGTGCTGGGTGGGACACATGGTGGGCACCTTTGGTGGCAGCATTTGCCGGGTCCTGGGACAGGACAGTGACTAGAATTGCAAGCAGCTTCAGTTGTCCCCGAAGGGCTTTCTCACGGGGGCTTAGGAAGGCTGGACCTGTGGTCCCAGACTGTCGTGGATACTGCCTCTGGGCTTCGCAAGGGTCAGCAGAGTGCTTCCTGAGTGTCCCGTCTGGTGTGGGGCCACCAGGAACGTGCTGTGTCCAGCCAGCCATCGGTATGTCCCGCAGAGGCTGCATTTACACCAAAACAGTCACTGTTGCTTCTCTGACATTCACACCTACGTGGGTGTCCTGTATTTTATTTACCAAATCTGGCCCCCTAATCCTGTGGAAGGCACGGCCCTGCCCCACAAAATTCCCCTGGGGAGGGCCGCCTACAGGTAAGTCCTCAACGAATGCAAGTGGTTTTGTCGTTGGGATTCAGCATAGGGTCAACATCTCATTCTGGCTTCTCTCTCCAGGCTGCTCCCCTAGGAAGTGTGGCCGGGGCATCACCGACACCGTCATCACCAGGGACGAAGCCCAGCGGATTCGCAGGTATCCAAGCCTCTTCTGTCCTGGACAAGCAGGAAAGTGGGGCTTTCCGGGAAGCAGACAATTACTAAAAAAACAATTTAAAGAAATGCATTTAGAATTCTGTAAGAATTTCCTCGTGTGCTTCCAAGGGCAAAAGTAGGCTTTTCCAGGTCCCAGGAGCAAAGGCTGTTGCCCTCAGTGATGCTGTTGCCGAGGCCTAACCCCTCGTCAGGAGACGTGGTTCTGACCTGGATAGGAGGTCTAGGGAGATGCTGCCTTCTCAGCTGTTCGGGGAGCCCGGTGGGCACCTATGTAGACACTCCCCCTGCAGCAGGGGGTCGAGAGAGCAGTTCAGTCTCTGTGCCAGAACTGGCTGGGGATTAGCCCTTAGGCCAACCAGCTGTGACTCGGGACAGGGCAGGGAGTCTTACTCAGATGCAGTTGATTTTTCTTTGTTGGGGTTTTTGAAAACAAGATCTTAAAGCTTTGATTTTGCAACAAATTGTTCAGACACAAGAGCTGTTCAGACCCATGTGCGAGGTGGAGCGGCGTCTGGCCCTCAAGCTGCCTTCGGCCTATGTGCCCAGCTGCCCGTCCCAGCAGGGAGACATTCCTCCTGTTTCTAGATAATAGTGTAGGGGCTCGTTGGGCCAGAGTCACTGGAATCAGGGGTTGATCCGTCCCCAGGTCAGTTTTCCGGTTGGTTGTGATTTGTCTGGTAACGGTGCTAGAAGCTCTCGGGTCTTCGGTGAGGCGGGTGATCCTGTCAGGTCCAGCACAGGCTACCATGGCGCCTCTGCCCCCCGAGCTGGTGATTGCAAAGGTTTCGCCTGCAGCCCGTGATGGCCAGGACGGGGACCCAGTGGGAGTGGCTCAGCCCATTTGGGCGGGCACCAGCTCTCGGTGCTAAAGATGGAAATTAAGCCTAGTTGTTTCTAAATCTTTTTCTTTTTAATTTTAATTTTTTTTTAAAGATTTTATTTATTTATTCAACAGAGATAGAGACAGCCAGCGAGAGAGGGAACACAAGCAGGGGGAGTGGGAGAGGAAGAAGCAGGCTCATAGCGGAAGAGCCTGATGTGGGGCTCGATCCCGTAACGCCGGGATCACGCCCTGAGCCGAAGGCAGACACTTAACCGCTGTGCCACCCAGGCGCCCCAAGCCTAGTTGTTTCTAAACTGCTGTATTTAATTAACAAGGTGGTAAGGAAGTGTTGCCATTTACTCATTTAGCTTTGAAAATTGAGTCCTTTGGTCTAAACATGTGTTTATATCATAAATACTAAATAATCTATTAACATTACATGAATCATGCTGGTTGTTATTTGCCTAGATATATCACAGACAATTCTACTAACTAAATCCTGATTTTTAATGACCTTCCCCCACAGCATAGCCGAGAAGGGGCTGTCCCTGGGAGGATCTGATGGAGGGGTGAGTCCCTACTTCAGTTTTCTTTCTCCCCCTTTAACCTGCTGTCTGTCCAAGGGCAAAGCGGTGCTGGCTGTGCAGGGCCCTTGGGTGTCCCCCGCCTCCCCCCACATCACCAGCGTGGACTGCCATTACGTGGACCCGGATCAGTCCACATGTTTGAAAGTCCTGGGAAGATTAGTTTACGAACTTTGCTAGAATTTCTAAGTATTTCTATGATTAGCTACATGACTTTATTTTATTCTGCAAAATTTTCCCTGGAGTTCCGAAAATTAAACTCCTTTTATTTCAGTTTGGTGTAATTCAGGGGTAGCATTTATTAAAGACCCACTTGTGTGCGGACTCATCTCATTCTTTGTTCTGCACTCCCTCAGGAAGTTGTCTTGCAGCAAAGGAGCCAGATTTGATGCCTTTAAGTTCCGTGAACATTTATTAAGCTCAAATTATGTTCAAACCCCTGGGCTGGTCATTGTACCAATGAGGAGAGACATAGTAGCTTCCAGATAGTGTAAAAATGATCCATGCTGGTGACCTCTTTTCCCGGACATGGGGAAGGACCCGCAGAGGTGGGGTGGGCAGGGCTGCAGAACACTTTGACGGCCCTTTAGAAAGGGAGGACCCAGCAATTCCACTTCTGGGGATTTACCCAAGAGAATGAAAGCATCTGTGCACCAGACTTGTCTGCCAGTGTTCAGGGCAGCTTTATTTGTAATAGCCCCAAACGGGAAACAACCCACATGGTTGTGTTACCCCAAACCATGGTGTGTCCTCAGCAGTAAGGCGGGGTGGATGTCTGAGGACACAATGGCGTGAGCAAACCAGAGTGGTTATGCTGAGTAGAAGGAGCCAGAGCCAAAAAGTGCATCCCACATGATTACACTCACGTATAATTTTAGAAAATGTGCATCAGTCTGTGATGGCAGGAAGCACATCAGTGTTTGCCTGGGTGGGGAGGGGTGGGGGGAGAGAGGCAGGAGGCAGGATGGCAGAGGGGCACAAGGACGTTCTGGGATGTGGTTGTTATCTTGATGGTGACGGTGGCTCACGGGTATGTGATATCAAAGCTTATCAAATTGTGCGGCTCATCTGTCGTTGCACCTGCACAGGGCTGAAGGAGGGAGGGTGGGTGGTGTGTGACTCGGCTGGCGGAGTTCACAGGTCTGTGGACTGTTTTCAGAAAATCAGACTGGGCGAGAGAGAAGGAGATCTGTCCTGCATATACCCTGGGTCCGCTGTCTTGAAACCTAGCATCGCCTGCCTGACCCACGGTGAGGGTGGGATGGATCTCAAAACCCCTGCTACCCTGTGCTCTCTGCACATCTTTTCCAGGCGTCAATCCTGGACTTGCACTCAGGAGCCCTGTCTGTCGGGAAGCACTTTGTGAACCTGTACAGGTGAGAGCCCAGCAGGGGCTGCAACCCTCACTGCGCAGCTGTGCATTTCTAAGCGGGAGCTGGGGAGCGTGGCCCTGCTTAGCGGCTGGGGGCGTGGCCCTTCTCGGGCACGATCCTTGTTCACCAGCTGCAGGGAACAGTCTGGAGCTCCATCGGGGGCTTCTCAGGGGCCTTGCCGAGGCCGAGGGACAGCTCGAGGAGGAGGTGGGGGGGCGAGAGGAGGGCCAGGCTCTCGGGCCAGGCGGAGCTGGAAAGAGTCCATGGGACCCCGATCGTCCCTGAGGCCGGAGAAGCAGAGATTCTCCCGACCTTGGTGCTCGCAGTGAAGATTCAAATGCTATAATAAAGCGTTGACAACAGACATCCAGTGAAACGTTCCATTTGTTAACAGCCTATTTTTTCACAGGTACTTTGGAGATAAAATACAAACCGTCTTCTCAGAAGAGGACTTCCAGTTGTACCGGTGAGGAGGAAGGCGGTGGCGAGGTCAGCCGTGGAGGCCGAGTGGGGAGGGCGGAGAGTCGGTGCCGCGGGAGCCCCACCCAGCCAGGGGCGGAACCCAGGCGCAAAGCGGCCACGCCCACCCAGCTGCACGGGCCACGCCCATGCAATCACCATCTGTGCCTCGCCCAGCGACCACGCCTGCTCAAGGGCCTAGGCCACGCCCCATTGCTAGGCCACACCCACCCTCGCTCACCACGCCCACCATCCCACGCCACGCCCCCGGGCAACCCCGCTTGTCCACATCCACCCTGATCATGCCTCCCCCGCCCCATCTGGCCACAGCACCCAGTCCATGCCCACTGACCACGCCCACCCAGCCCTTTGCCGTCAAAGGCCACCACCCCCCAGACCACCACCCCCCAGACCAGGGGATGTGACACAGCCCCTGGCTTGTCTGGGGCACGTTGTGAGCAGAGGGTCTCACGAAGGCTGAAATGCACAGTTAACTTTATCAGAGTCGGGGCAGGTGGACGCAGGGTGGTACCTCTCTGCCTGAGGCCAGGGACCCCACGGAGCGCGTGAGCATCAGCAGAGGTGCTGACGGGAGGGGGCCTGTCGGGATTGGCCTCTTCCCCTGGCTCTGGTTTTCTCCTTCCCTGGCACTCCGTGCAGTCAGGGCGGACTGGCGGAATGTACTAGAACAGCTGTGGGTGCTACAGTCCGCACTAGCATACAGAGCACTTTGTGCTAGTGGGTGGTGCACAGGGAGCACCGGCCTCAGTAGCTGCAGGTCCAGCCAGGCCAGTGAGCCCACAGGACCCCGTGGAAGGAGCAGGCCAGTGGAGGCCCCGTGCGTCCCCTGTCTGCCTAGGGCTGTTCTCTGCCGCTCACCACAGTTCACGTGGGGGGAGGAAGAACCAGCCTCAGGTGGGCCCAGCAGCTCTTGCAACAGCCCCATGAGCGGCCCAGGCTGCTACAGGGGGCCGTGCCCACTCACAGGTCATACCACACATGCCAGCTGCCAGGCATGGCCCACCTGCCCTGGCAGCTCCCCCACTGGGGAGTGGTTTTCTTTCATTAAAACTTCTAATTTTTAGATAATCAAGACTCATAGACTGTTTTGGGAAATAATACAGGGCGATCCCATGTACCCTTCACCCAGTTTCCCCCAATGGCAACAAGTTGGTGTAAGCAGAGCAGGGCATCGCCCCCAGGAACCGGCACTAGTGCCGTCCCCCCACCGTCTTGCTCAGAATCCCTAGCTCTACCTTACTTGTGTGAGTGTGTACAATTCTGTGCCCTGAGTAGGTCACGAAAGGGCTGCCAGTCACGGTACCGAGTGTCTCGTCACTGCGCGGACCCCACATTGCCCTTTTGTCCCCTCAGCCCCAGCACCCATCCCTGACCAGCAGCCAGTGGGGCCCGTCGCTACCGTAGCCTCATGGCCTGGAAACTGCTGCTGCTTCCCCTTGCTGATGTTTCCAGGGAGACTGCTGGAAAGCGAAGCCGGGCTCCCGGTCCAGAGAGAAGCGAAGGTCGGGTGAACTTGACATGCAGATAGTAGTGGCAGTGAGCAGTGCCCTTGACCCCTGCCCCACGCTTGTGACTTCACTGGGTCGGCCCTGAAGTCTGGGCGAGGCGGGGTTTCGTAGCGCAAAGGGCCAGGTGACCAGTGGTGCAGGAGCCTGGTCTGCGATCACCCCGTGACTAGTTTCTTTACCGTGGTTACTGTTAAGTGAACAGCATGGGTCAGTATTTTAATGTTCATAAGTTCAAGGCTCTAAGAAACGTAAAAACGATCACCGCGAATGAAGGGAAAACAGCAGATTCGTGTCTCATTCAAGTGCGAACTGCAGAGAGGAAGGGATGTCGCTCCAGCTGCGGTTGGCCATGGCTGTGGTCGCGCAGGGAACCCAGGGAGAGGCGCACGAATGGAACAGAGTTTCTGTTTCTGGAGTGAAAACCCAGTCGGCTGTTGAACCAAGAAGGATGAGTGCGTCGTTGGGCACATGGGTGCCGGAGGAGGCACTGAATGCAGGCTTCGTCAGGACGTCCGTTGTGTTCGGTCAGAGCTGAGGGTTTAACAAATGAGGTTGGTAGTTATCAATGAGGAAAAATGGAAGGAACCAATTATTTTCACACAATAAAACAATTATTAAAATAATAACTGGGGCACCTGGGTGGCTCAGACGGTTAAGTGTCCGACTCGGTTTCAGCTCAGGTCGGGATCTCAGGGTCATGGGATCGAGCCCCGCGATGGTCTCCGTGTGCAGCAGGGAGTCTGCTTGAGATTTTCTTTCCCTCTGTCCCTCCCCCTGCTCACACCAGCTCTCTCTTTCTTAAAATAAATTAGTAAAATCTTTAAAAAATAATCATAATAATAACCCAATCATTACAACTTCTCAAAATATATTCTCAAATAGTGTTGTCAAGTAAATGGCAGTGTTTAGAGGCTGCCATCGAAATCCTTCTTCTAACCTTGTCTGTTCTGTGGTTTGAGCGTTCTGGGACACGACAAGAGTATTAGCAGCATGAGATCTCGGCCTGGTCTCATTTATGGTCTGGATCGTCACAGAACACATCTGCTGGAACAAGAGAGCAAGGTTTGGGGACGCTCAAGGCCATGACATCACCACGGTCAGAGGAGCTGCTGCTGTCTCCCACAAAAGGATTCTGATGATTCACACAAAATGCTCCGCTCCGCGTGTCTTGTGAGCTGGAAGGAAAGCTGTGTCCAAGGTTGGCTTTATGGTTAACGTTCAGGGTGAGAAATTCCCGGACTCCCCCTCAGCTTGTTACAGAGCCGGTCAGTGTGCCGCCGGGAGCCGAGCTCCTGCCGCTCTCAGCGCCACCTCCACGGGGTTTCGTCGGACTCTGGTCACCGAACCCGCCATCTCCGGACGTGCTGAAGGTAAAACCGTCCAGTGGCTTCCCGTCGTTTCTGGGCTGTCCTCTGTCCGCTGACCTCGGGGAGAGTGCGCGCGTGACGTGCGGAAGCAGTCTGTGAAAATCAGAGGAGTGGCCGGGGCGGTCCCCCGGAGCCGGCCCCGCGGCGGGAGCTGAGAACGGAGGCCTGCGCGCCCCGCGTGGAGCACGGATCCCGGGAGGAGCACCAGCACCTCATCGGTGCGCTCTGCGGAGCGCCTGGTTTGATGACAGAGTGGAGGAGCGCCGGGAGCCTCTAGTTCCTTCAGTTCGTGAACTGTTGGCAGAGCTTTGTGCCTTGAAGGTGAACAAAGACGAAGACGACGCAGCGCTGAGTAAATGTTGCCTAAGTCGTTTCTGTGACGTGGCCGATAGGAGTCGAGTGCGCACGTTTCCCCTCCCTCGTTGAAGGGTTACGAGCATTCTGAGTGTGATCGCTGGCCCCACAGGAGTCCCGTGAACACCACTGAATTTAGGGTGATTGCTCTACTTACAGAAGTGAGTGTAAGGGGGTCCCAGGAAAAGTCTGCTGCACCCCAGTCGGTGCCCTGCCTGACGGGGGCCAGCGCTGCGCGTGCTGAGGCGCCAGCCAGCGGTCCGGAGATGTTGGAACGGTACCCTGTTGTGTTCAGCTGTGTCGGCTGCGGTGCTAGACCTAGTTTACCGTCTGTTCCGTACGTGCGCAGGCAGGTGCGCGTGTGTGTCGTCGTGTCTCACAGACGTGTACTGGGCGCGTGTAGGGTGTAAGTTTGTGTGCTGTGTGTAGGCGTGTAGGTAGGTGGGTAGGCAGGAGCTGTTGTGTGTCCACCTGCCAGATGTGGGGCAGCCCGTCTAGCACTGCCACCCTGCATTCTGGCCTCCCGGAAGGAGGCGGCTCCCTGGAGCTCGGCTGTGCAGGTCAGCGGCGGTCCAGGCAGGGCTGGTGCCCCCGCCGTGGATGTCAATGGGGGGGGCACACTGCACCTCGCCACACAGCTGCGTGTGCAAGGCTTGCAGCCCAGCCCCCTGGACGTGGCAGGGAGGGGCTGGTGTCTGCACGGGGTGTCACCCCTCTGCTGTGGCAGGCGGCGTCCCCGGCCCCTGACCACGCACACTGTAGCTCTCGGTGAGGGCTGAGGTCCTCCTCCAGGCCTCTTTGCCCTGCTCAGGAACACATGCACCCTGTGCAGAGGGCTGCTCGCCCCCCTGCTGCTTCTGCGTGTCCCCAGCGGGCCTTGTGCCGTGGCCATTCCTACAAGGAACTGGTCCTCAGTTCCTGGTCTGGCACGTAGCGTCCCTTCACACAGGTGCAGGCTGCCCTGTGTGTGTGTCTATGTCTGTCTGTCTGTCCGTCTGGCGGCTATCCGTGTCTTTTTGTAGTGTGGCACTGTGTGGGCTCTGTGGGACCTGTGGAGAATTCTCTCCTGAGGCCGCACTGCTCCTGGGTGACGCATGTGTCCTCCCGACAGGGACGTGCGACGGAAGGTCCAGCTCACAATCGCCCAGGCTTTTGGCATCAGTGCGTCTTCGCTGTACCTGACAAAGCCCACGTTCTTCTCCCGCATCAACAGCACCCAGGCCCGGACGGCTCACGATGAGTATTGGCACGCACACGTGGACAAGGTGAGCACCCGCTCTCTGGCACGGGCACAGGGGGCTTGTCTGTGGCTGCCCGAGCTAGCTCTGCCTGGGTTCCTCAGCATCAACCCCGTGGCGTTTCTGTGGTTGGGATCTTAGACGTCTTCCTCTCTGACGTTCCCCTAAACCCTGCGGAACCCTGTGGATGTCGTCGAGGAGGTAAAACCTATCCCGTGTGATGGTGAAATGTGCACTAGGAAGTGGTGGGCACCGTGGCACGCTGTCCTCCGTGGCTGCCTCCACCTGAGCCGAGAGCTCTATCGTGTGCCACCCAGGCAGCCTCTGTTGCCCCCAAAGCCGCAGGTGGCCTCCCCTCGGGCCTGCCCTCTGCCCACATCCCGCCTCTTCACGGGAGGATCTCTCGACCACTCGGGATCCTCTGGATCTCCCGTCCTTGAGCTGTTGTTCTTCAGACACGGTCCCAGCTGATCAGTGATCTCGACCCGCTGGATTGGAGCCCATCCCCGTCTGTACTGCAGCCACGTCCTCCCGTGTTGTCAGCGTGCCGCCGCGGGACACCCGAGGGTTGCGGGTGGGCTCAGCTGACCCAGGACCGTCCCTCGTGTCCCCTGAGGCAGGACGAAAGAAGCAAGTGAAAAATACCCAGAAAGCTTGGGATGAGTGATGAGGGCAGGCTGGGGCGCACACTTGCAAATGGGCTTCGGCTCTGAAATGTAGCCAGATGCCCAGCCTTTGTTTAATCTCGACTGAGCTGACGGAGGCAGCACCATGTGTAGCCGTGAGCACAAGAGTGTGGTTAGTGAACTGAGGACCTCCATATGTAATCAGTTCAAGCCAGCTCACATGGAAGTGGCATCTGTGGCCCTCTGACGCCAGTCTGGTCCAGCTGAGATCCAGCCCCGTCCCCTTGCCCCTCATGGCTTCAGCAGCTGTTGGTCTGTTGGTACGCACGGCCAGATCGTTACTGCGCTAGGGGACAGGTGAGACCCCGGCTGTGAGATAATCACAGACACTGCAGAGGCAGGAGCGGTGGTTACGGTGCTGACGGCAAAGACGACGTGTGGAGGACAGACAGGTATGTCCAGCATACGGAGGAGGGAGCATCAGATGTGGGCCGGAGCCCAGCAGCACTTCCTGCACGAAGGAAGAACAGCCCTCCACCACCAGGAAGAATTGGTTCAGGAGAGATAACACCGAGCGCGGCCCAGCTGCGTTCTCTAACTTCGAAGGTAATACTCTGCAGGCGGGAAGACACTGGCCGCCAGGAGCTCGTGGGCAGCCTCAGGCTCTCCAGAGTGATGCTTAGAGCCAGGAGGCCACAGAAGGGTCTGCAGGATCCAGGGTGGCATGAGCAGCCACGCACCGCTCACGTGTGGATGTGGCAAAAAGATGTCCTCGGACACAAGAGGACTCCGGAACGTGGCGTCTGCCCCTCCTCCACAAGGCTCTCGTCTCCAGCTCAGGAACAGACACCCCGCAGAACGCCACTCCCACTGCCTCCTCACCCAGGTCCCTGGTTTTCACGCGAGCTCCGAGGGTTCCTTTGCAGTATCTGGGGGTGGGCGGGTAGGAGAGGGTCGGCTCCGGGACTCCCCTCCTGCTGCAGCTGGGTCTCTCTTATGTTTTATGCGGTTCGTGTATGGTTTTGATGGACGTGGGGTTCACGGCGGAAGCTGCTCGAGAGGCACGGCCCCGGGAGATTTGCAGGCAGGTCCCTCTGGCGTTTGTTTGGTGAAGGGATTCTGGACAAGGGGAACCTGAGACGGGATCTTGTGGGGGATGTGGAGCTGAGCCCAGGTACGTAGGATCCAGCCTCTTGTTGCTGGTGCCAAGTTTAGGAGAAGTGACGTTGCTCCTGGTCACCGTGGCAGCCTCGCCGGTCCGGAGCACCTGCCGTCAGGAGGTGGCTGTTGTCATGGTGATGGGGCAATAGATGGTTGCAGGGGGAGGAGGCTTTTTGAGGCTTGATCAACTCTGTCATGTGAGCTTGCCCTGGGGCTTCTGAGTCGTTCCAGGAGGCCTACAGACATCAACAAAATCACCTACGACTGGCTGTCCACCCGGGAGCTTAGAGGCGGGAGTCGGGCTGTGCACCAGGCCTGGGGGGTGACGGTTCGGACTGTACTTCTTAGACCTTCTGTTTATCTCTTACGCCAGACTTGCTAATTGAATAATTCATCAGCCTGCAAAATGTTATTATGTGATTAAAATTCCTCGTTTGTTGCACGTCACCGTCTTTGCGTGAGAAAGATACGTATCTCAGTTGTTCCCATATTAACCAGACCCTGATTTGTGTGAGCCCTTGGAGACGACCCCTTTGCGTAGTGCAGACGGTCAGTCCCTCCTCAGCAGCCTGAGGTTTTACCAAACCCTGCAGACATCACACTGACGGCGTCTCCACATGGCGCCCCTTGTCTGCACGGGCCGCGAACCGCGCCTTGCCTCCCCGACGTCAGGGCGTCTGAGGAAACAGATGAGAGCCACCTCCTGTTTACGTGCCTCCGTCCAGGCCAGGGGTGAGCGTTGGTTATCGGAGGGTCCGTGCTCAGACGAGCCGCCACCTGGACCTCGTCCTTCCCCGTCTGCACTGCCTGCGCGGTCTCCCCAAAGAGCGTCTGCACGTAGGGGCTCACACACGAAAGGGCAGATACTGTCGGGTTCCACCAGAACGAGGTCCCTGGGGTCGTCAGAGTCAGAGACAGACAGCGGGTGGGTGCCAGGGGGTGGGAGTGGGAGCGAGTGTTTAACGGGGACGGTTTCAGTTTGGGAAGACGCCGGGCGAATGTCTGGGGACGGACGGTGGGGGTGGCTGCGTGACTGGGAACGTGCCTCGTGCTCCTGGGCTGCAGTGAAGGTGGTCAAAATGGCAAATTTGTGGACGTGTATTTTACTCCTGTGGAAAAGGTTGGGGTTGCCCCACATGCGAAGAAAGAGCGAAAGCACCTGTCATTGCCGCATTTGTCCCGTGTGTGGACGCGGGAGGTCGGACCTGCCGGTTAGTGGGTGACACGGCCGCCGTCCCGGGAATCGCTGTGGCGTGGGCTTGTCTGCCACGCGTCGCCTTTGCCAGGGGACAGCTGCCCGGGCATCTGAGCTGTGTGGGATCCCGGGCAAAAACGCATGACGGTGGGCCTGACCGAGGTGCCTCTGCGGTCAGAAAGGCAGCGGGCGGCCTCGTTTAGGAAGCAGACACAGGCTGTTTACCGACCTCGAGGCACACGCGGGGCGTCCTGGGCCGGTTGCCGCACGAGCACCCGGATGCTGACGTGCTCCCTCGCGCTCTGCCCGCAGGTGACCTACGGCTCCTTCGACTACACCTCGCTGCTGTATCTCTCTGACTACCTGGACGACTTCGGCGGGGGCAGGTTTGTGTTCGTGGAGGAGGGAGCCAACAAGACGGTGGAGCCGAGAGCAGGTAGGACCCTCAGGCGGCAGCCCCGGGCTTGCGGGCAGGTGGGCAAGTGGTCCATCTGCTGGTCCCCGACATGCCCCACTGCCCCAGGTCACTGCTGCCACTGCACCGCGGTCCCCAGAGCCCCCCTCTCCCTGCGGTGCGTTCCCACTCTGTCCCTCCCCAGAGGCAAAATTCCTGACCTAATCATGTTGGTGATGGCACTGAGCACCGGGACCTCCTCCCCAGACCAGGTAGTCCTGGAGCCCCCAGGGCTCCCAACACAGCACGGACACTCAGAGCTGCCCTGTGAGCGTGTGCTGCGCCGATGGACTGTCCCCTCCCTTCTGGCACTCGCGGGGAAGGGTGGGGTCGCAGCCCCGGGCAGGACTCCCAGAGACCCACAGGCAGAGCCCTGCCACTTGGTCCAGGCCCCTGGGACCATGCCAGTCCCGTCCTCCTGCTGCCACGTCTCACCTGTTCCTACGACATCGCCCTCACCTGCTCACTGGGCTTCCGTCTGGGGAGTGCAGTCAGACCAGTGAGGCTGCCCACCTGGGTTGGCCCAGAACGTTCCTGCCGGCCATGGGACGGTCCTCCAAGCCAGCGGGTCCAAACTGCTCCCTGCTGAAGCTCTGAATGGGACACGAAGTAGCTTGGAAATCAAGGGCGTAAAAAGGAAATTGAGCAGGTCAGGGTTTGCTCTCCCCACTCTGTGGGCGAGCACAGGAAGAGGTGCAGACCTGGGCTCAGTCACGGGCAGGGGGGCCCTCCAGACACCCCACAGCCCCAGCAATTTAATGGATTAAGAGGCAGAGCAGTTTCTGGCACTAAGGCTGGGTGTCACATGTCATTGCTTCCGAGAGGCGCCCTTGCGGCCCAAGAGGAAAAGAACACGAAGGATTACAAAAACAGATTTTTTTCACATTTTTGGTTACTCAGTTGCTGAGCTTAAATCTTACTTGAAGTCATTTACTGAAGAGTGTAAAAAGCCAGAAAGTACCTTTTTCTGAATTCTGAAATGTTTCATGCTTCTAGAATTAGGTGAGCAGTATTGTTCAAACAACTTGCACCCCTAGGGGACACGGCCCTGGGAGACTCGGCCTGGGGGGTGAGGCCCTGGCAGACTCGGCCTGGGGGACGCGGTTCTGGGAGACTCGGCCTGGGGGACCCGGTTCTGGGAGACTCGGCCTGGGGGACGCGGTTCTGGCAGACTCGGCCTGGGGGACGCGGTTCTGGGAGACCCGCCCTCCGGTGTCAGGGTCACGGCTGTGTTTGCTTTTCGCCTCGTGTGCTGTTAGTGGTGCTGGCCTGCTGGTCACCCACAGATGGTGACTTCCTCCTCCTCCGGTGATTTCCTCCTGGTTCTGGTGACAAGTCGCTGCCATTGGGCTCGTGCAGAGCGCCTCTGTAGTGCCTGCACTTAACCACTGCGGGCTCTCCGGCTGTCAGAACCAAGTACAGGGCTTCGTTGCTGGGCCGTCAGAAAGCAGAGAGGGGCTCCGGCAGGACCGCACCGCCCGTGTCGCACTTTGCTCCACAGGTCGTCACACC
>NW_024424897.1:690322-761529 GCF_017311325.1 Ursus maritimus
GCGTCTGAGGGGGTCCGAGAATCTCTTTCCAGGCGGACAAGATGGGAGTCAGCCACCTTATTTTGAAACACTCCCTCTGTCCTGTGTCCGCCTGGGGCTCCGTGAGGCTCGTCCGTCCCCACAGACGTCACGGGAGCCAGCGTTAGCCCCGCAACACAAGCAGCGCGGTTTGCCCGCGAACGAGGCCCTATGAAAAGTTTGCGTTCGTTCCTTACACGCTGTCCTCTGTCTCACGGAAATCCACAGGAAAACAGACACAGCGCCTCACGCTTTCCACTTACTCACTCTTTCCAGGACCCTCTCTGTAGATCGGTTGTCCAGTGGGGACGTTTCTCTTCGGCCTTCACACTTCCCGCCATGCAGGAACCCCCGGCAGAGGCCCTTCTGCGAATGTCCTTGTCTTACCCTTTCTCACAGATATTTTCACTGGCTGTGAAATTCAGGACGGATAGAATTTTCCTTTCTCTTTATAAACATCATTATTGGGTTCCTTTCTTGCTGAGAGAGTCGCCGTCACCAGGTCACGGCCTTTTTTGTCAGCTGTTTCCAAGATTTCCTGGAATCTCTCATTTCGTCCGATCCACTGTGTTGGGCCTCGGCGTGGACCTATTTGTGTAACCCGCTTGGCGTTTGCTATGCTCGTTGGAGTAAAAGCCACAGGTTTTCACCGTGTTGGGGAGAGTTTGGGTCATCATTTCAAGTCCTCCTTTTCTGCCCCGATATTACTTTCTTCTTCTGAAGCTCCAGCAGCATGAGTGGTGGGAGGCTTCGCACCGTCCCAAGGTCTCTGTTTGCACACTGTGCGGACGCGCTGGGAGGGACGCAGAGACCCCCACTCTTACTGCGTGTCAGCGGCCGCTCGAGTGCCGTGTCCTTCTGCCCAGGGGCAGACAGAGTGGACGGCCGTGGGAGGCCGGCGGCCCGCCGTGCACACGGCTGCTTGTCCGGAGTCTCAGGTTTGAATCAAAGTTCAAGAGACTGAGGACAAGATGTCTTTTTAAAATGTGAGCCTCGGAAAGCGTTGTGCGTCTGGATTGCTCTGGGGAAGTGTTTCCCTCGCGGGGACGGCGCCGTGTGTGAGCCCCGGGAGCCCCCAGGCTCACACCCCCGGGGTTTCCCGTGTCCACGATTTCTTTTGCTCTGTTGTTCCCAAGCAGAGCACAGTTCTCCGTTCACAACGAGGAAGCAGCGCGTGTCTGAGGTGGACTTTTCTGTCCTTCGCGAAGGTTACAGGCGAGTTGCGAGTGTGAAGGAAGCAGTGGTGTTTCCAGCACTAACTTTGAAGGGAAACGCAGTTACCACAGCGCCTGCCGAATCCCGGCTTCCTCCCTTCGGCTCCGTAATGGCCACTCACGTGTAGGAAAATCGACAGCGCTGTGAGCAAGGCCAGCCAAAGACGGAAGCCGATGACCGTGGAATTGTCCGTTGACGGTTGGAGTCGACTCAGAAGCTGCCTTTCCCCACGTCTTCGCCTTCTGTCTCCACTCGAAGGGAGCTGGCGAGGCGAGGCGCTGGGTGTTTTTCTTGACGTCTTTCCCAGTTCTGTTCAAGCTTTGCCCTTGCTCTCCAGGCTTTGGTTTTGTTTGATGTGGGATTGGAAATAAGACCTAAGTGTCAGACCTGAAAGGCCGTGAGGGGTGGGCCTGGGGAGGTCCCGTGGCCTGTTGGGGCGCCCTGGGCAGCACAGGACCTCGCCCCCAAGTCTGGGCCCACCCACCACAAAGAGGGCCTGGACGGGGGCTGGGGTGCCCCTCACTCCCCCGGGGGCCTCACCTGCTTTGCCTCCTGCCACGGCCGTTCCGTGGCGGGTGGGCCTGTCCTGTTCTCCTGGTTTGCTGTGTCGGGGCTGGCCGTATGTGTGGCCTCCCGGTCACTTCTCTCTTCTGTCCCAGGTCGGGTGTCCTTCTTCACCTCGGGGTCCGAGAACCTGCACCGTGTGGAGAAGGTCCACTGGGGCACCCGTTATGCTGTCACCATCGCCTTTACCTGCAACCCTGACCACGGCATCGCAGACCCCGTGTTCACGTAGCCCTGGCCACGGTGCCCTGCCCAGGGAGCAGCCACAATGAACTTACGCCCCCTCCCACTGTTTCAGCCCATTTCCATTGAACAAGGTGCCTTATGAATCACCCGGATTTTAATTTGCTGCTGTACTGGTCATTTTCCGTCTATAAGTAAATTGGGGGAAGCGGCTCTTCACCTCCCAAGCACCTGTGTGTTTGATTCAGCTGTCGACGTCGGGCCCAGAAATTGGCAGTGAGCCGACATAGCCTCCTGCCTCAAGAAGGGATCCCTGGGCCCTGGGTGGAAATTCCTGTTTGTGAATAGATAGTCATTCACCTGGGCCTCATCCAGATTCAGAAACCACCCCGGCCCATTGAAGACCGACTTTGGAATATGGACAAGGCCATGGCCTGTAGAGAAGGTCCAGTGCGTGGGCAGCTCTGGGAGACAGGTGCGGGCCGAGGACCAAGACACCAGTGATGTGAGTCCCGCCTGACACAACACCCTCCCCAAGCCAAGCCGGTCACACCGCACGCGGGCGCCCCACACGCGCCCTGGCAGTGCTCTGTGTGGGAAGGGTTAGGGTGTGGGGGTCCGGGGGGGGGGGCAGACCGTGTGTCTAACCTGGGGACACAGCGGCAAGGACCAGGCAGTAGGACAGACAAGTAGCAATAGCAGATGGAAGCCAAGCAGGGGAGCGCCAGTGGGCTGCGGTCTGTTAACCTCAGGCCCCCAGGCCCCGGGCGGCTGAGGGGGAAGAGGGGAGTGTCACCGTGGCACGTCCAGTCCCTTTTGGGCTGACACCGTAAATACCAGTTCTTCACTTGATCTTGAACCCCAGGACAAGCAAGCATAGACTGCCAGCCCTGAATCCACCTTGAAGGGCCCCCGCTCCCCCCCAGGAAGGGCTCTGCGGGCCCTTGTTTACCATCCCAGCCTCCTGCCTGCCCCTCCGTTCCCCACTTCGCCCTCGGAGGCCTGAACCTGCCCGCCGGCGGCATGCGGAGCCCCTCGGAGTGGCAGGGGAGGGTTTGCACCCGGCGGCCACACGGATGCCTGAGCCCTGTCCCCCCACAGATCTGTGGCCCCGCCTTGACGTCCCTTCGTCTCAGCACCTTTGAGGCCGGGTAGATCCCAGTGGAGCCGGGATGCGGGCAATCCCTCCTCCTGAGAAGGCCGCGCTGCGGGCGTCCCAGCTGCCATCCCCATCCCCGTGGACACACAAGGGAGGGCTCATGATCTCTCTGCAGTCACACAGCTCGGCTTGAGCTCTCTGGTCTCCCTTGATGAAGAGGACAGATCTGAGGGGGTGGGGCAGCCAGGAGGGGCCCCGTTCCTGGGGAATTCCTTTGAGCGGTAAGGAGGAGGGAAGAGAGGGGAAGCTACAGGAGGGTGGGTGCCATCCGGGGTCTCCACACGCCCAGGGTGGGTTACTGGACCGAGGATTTGTCCCCAGGAAAAGGTGGGCCACTCCCCTTCCCAGGTCCCCAGGACCCAGAACAGACCCTCCCAAACCACCCCACACCACCGAGATCCGCCTTGCCTGTGGGCACTGCCAGGGGCTAGCAGGGCTTTTGGGGTGGGGGGACATGGCAGTGAGGTGCTGGCTGTGCAGTGGACCCTCTCCTGTGCCCATCTGAGGCCAGGGCAGGGCTGGGGTTGGCAGTCTGCACCCCCGCCCTTCAGAGCCCCGGCTGAGGCCTCGTGTCCAGGGTGCGTGGGTCTCACCTCAGACACACTGTGTTCAGGGTCTTGGGGCACATATCCTCTCAGAGGGGAGCCCAGACCTCCCAGCCTGGATCAGGTCGCACCTGAGACCCCAGCTGGTGCCCCAGCCTCCCTCCCGGCCCAACACAGGTGGGCACACCTGTTCACACCATTCATCAGTGCCTCCCCCACCCCTAAAATCACCCACCCCAGGGCCACCTCCTGGCGCTCTTGAAGGCTCCTGGCTGCCAGCGCCGTGCTGCCCAACCTGGCATGCAGTGGGGCACACACTGTCCACTGCCGCTCTGCCCAGTGGCCATGGGCGTGGGTAGGGAGGGGGCAGAACAGGAAGGAGGCAGGGGTGGGTTTGTTAGGCAGAGGGCAGAAATGGAAGTACTGTCTCCGCAGGCCCCCATGGGAATACACACATGGAAACAGGGCAGGGAGGGGGCTTGACCGCTGGGCAAGAGCTCCCCAGGCCATGGACCGCCTGAGGCTGCTTTCCCGCTTTGACCCCACTCGGCATCCAGACCTCGCCTCCACCGCCAGGGGGAGAAGAGGGCAGGTCAGAGCTGTCCAGCCTGTGGGCCTGCCCCGGGCAGCTCAGGATGGGGTTCTCCTGGGGGAGAACTGGTCCCTCGCCCCCCACGTGGGGGTGGGCCCTCGGCCAGCCTGGAAAAAGCAAGTCTGGAGCTCCTGGCTGTTGGTGTTGGCAGCCCCACTTCCTGCTCAAGCATCATCCATCTGGAATTCCAATGGAAAAATCCGCCCTGGCACTGGGGCTCTGGGTTTGGCGGTTTGTGGGTGTTTGGGGGCCTAGACTGGACTCTGGCCACCCCTGCCTCCCCTTTCATGGGGATGGGGGCTCCCACCTTCTGCTGGCCGAGCTCTTCTCCTTTCTCATGCCTGGGGAGTGGTTGAGGGAAGGTGGCCTGGCCACTGGGGATGAGCTCTGGGTGATTTCTCCAGGGGACAAAGGAGCCCCAGCGTCCTGTCCCCCGAGGCTGGCCCTTCAGGGGACGCAGATCGGGAGCACCTGTCAGCTGGGTGTGCACAGATGTAGGACAGGTGGGTTCAGGCCTCTCGAAACCGCTCGGGATGCCCTCCCAGACAGGGCCACACGCATCACCCCACAAGCACTGTGTGGCCACCCAGACAAGCGCTGACCCCCACCCCTGCGGAGGTCCATCTGGGGAGCACGGTCTCCACAAGCAGAGAGCTCCCTGGGCAGGGAAACAGTGGTGGCTGCTGGTTTGGGTACGACTCACTTCCCAAAGAATGCGTTCCTGGAAAGACGAGGAGTCTGGGGAACTTTGAAGCGTGGGTTTCTGGTTGATAAATACCATCCACAGCGCAGCTCCTCTGGGCGTGCGGCCCGGTGACCCGGACTCCGTGGGTCTGCGCACCGGCCACGCTCCCTGCAGAGGGTGGGACAGCTGCAGGCCGTCCTCGGGGGGGCTGGGGGTGCCTGAAAAAACCCCGTCGGGCCCTGTGGCCCCGCTGCGGTGGTCATCAAAAACCCGTCCCCGCCAAGCCCGAGCCGCCTGGAGCCCGAGGGGCGAGAGTGTGCCTGTCCCTGGTAAACCCATCATCCCCACCTGGCTCCGGAGCCTCCGGGGAAGCGAAACTGCTGCTTGGCTCTGAAACCTCCCAGCTTCTGGCTCCTTCCCACCTTCCAGCAGCCCCTCCACCAGCTCCTGGAACAGAGGACAAATGAAATAGGAGGGGCAGCGGGTCAAGAACCCAGTTCATCCTCTCACTCACTCGTTCATTCACTCCCCACTGGGTGCCCTCCACGGGGTGGGGGCCCCACAGCCTGCCCGGGACACTGGCTGGGGTGGGGGTGGGCGCTGGGGGACGGGGAATACGGGCGAATGAGACAGGGCAGGGAAAGTGCCCTGAGGCCTGGCATTGGGCCCCTCTTCTGGTGCAGCAGGGCACCCCAGCCCAGCCAGTCCTTGTCCCAGTGGCTCTGCTGCCCGGGGTCTTCCAGAGGGACATGTGCCCCCACCTGCAAAGGCCTCTCCTGCCCCAGCCCCAAGCCCTCACCGTAACCCAGCTCCAAGCCAGCCCTGCAGACCAAAGTCGGAATTCATGATACGTTCAATCGAGAGCAGTCGGTGCCTCGCAGAGCGATTCCAGGAGCCTTCTATGAAAAGAAATCCGTCTCCGAATGCACCCAAAATACAATGAATTCCAGGTGGAAGCAGACACAGGACCACTCGCACCTGCTGGTTGTCACGGTGATTTGGTGCCTGGGTCCCCAACATCCATGCCTCACCTTCTCCGGGGCTTTGGTCCCCGGATGAGTCTGGAGATTTCTGGGGCCACTGGGACCCGGACACATGCAGCCTGAAGCATGACCAGAAGCTCCTTCACACCCAGGAAGAGCAGAAACATCTGTAGAAAAGCTGTGTTGACTGTGGCCAAGTCTGCAGCCCAAGGACAGCTCGTTAACCCTTGGCTCCAGGGACAGAACCCCGCACCCCTAGGCACCACATGTCCACCCCTCAGCACCCAGCCCTCAGGCCCTGCTGGCTGCACTCCACTCCCTCTGGCAGACAGCCTGTGCCCTCCCTCCCTGTGAGTCTCTCTGTCTCTTTGGCTCAAGGGCCCATGGTGGGGAGATGAGCTATGCCCCTCCCTGGTTCTGCCCCTCCTGCCGCAGCGGAAGCCTCGCGACCCACCCGGAGCCCCTGCCCAAGCCCCTGCTCACCCAGGAGACTCCCATGACCAGCACCCTTCTCTCTAAATTAAACTTCCCTGCAAGAGGGGAAAACATCATGTTTCAGCTGACAATCACCACCCCCCCAAAGGGCACAGTCCCCTGTGTCCCCAGAAGCTGGCCGAGGAGCCAGCAGACGGACCCCAGAGCCTGCGGAGGCTGTGAGCCCCCATCAGCCTGAGTCGAGAGAGCTGTCCAGCAAAGCCCTGTGACCTTAAGCTCCAGGTGACATGAGGGGGTTCACTGAGAAGGCCCTTGGGTGCTGAGCCTCCCTCCCTCCCTCCCTGGGAGCTGGGAACTGTTGGAACCGCCCTCCAGCCTCCCAGCCTGATCTGAGGCCAGCTAGGCTCATGGACATGCCCGGTCAGAGCCTTCCTTGGGTCAGGGGATGGGGGACCTAGTCATTGTCTTCCCAAGGACGGGGGATGAGGGGTCCTGGTCAACGTCTTCTAGGAAACAGAACTGGCCAAAAGGGGTTCAGATGGTCCACAGAGCCAAGACGATCTGCGGTGATGGTGGCCATGACGCCGTCCCTGTCTCCTGAGGGGCTCTGCTGGCCGCCCCCCCCCCCCCGGTGGCTGTGACCAGGTGGGGAAGCCCGGACTCCCTTTGCTCGGGGGCTGAGGTGCCATGGCTTGGGAAGGGAGTGGTCCAGCCTCGGTCACCCACCTCTCCGTGAGCCCCTGAGCAGCACTGTCCTGACAGCAAGCTCCGCTGGTCCGAGTAAGGCCTGTGCAGACGCTTGCCTCTGCGACACGTCAAGGTCACAAAGCTGCCAGTTACGAATCCAAGTCTACCCGGAGCAGCTGGTCTCTTATTACAAAAGCGGTGCAAGCCCAGAGGGAGGACAATGGTAGGAGGCCGGGGGGGCCGGGGGCCTCATGCCCTGCTGCAGGGGGCATAGGACGTGAAGCCACTGTGGAGTGCAGTCCGGAAATTCCATAGGAACCTCCCCAAGAGCATGCAAACATGTTTGCACAGAGACGTGCACACGCGTGTGCAGAGCAGCTCCACGCCGGCACGGGAAGAAGTGGCGGCAGCTCAAGGCCCATCACCCAAGGCCGCTGGGCCCCTCCGACGGTCACCCAGACCCCGCCTCCTGAACAGGACACTGGGCCTGGCACCCGTGGAGGGTCTCCCTGGTTGTCACGGTGATAACTGAGGGACAGATACACAACGCCGGGTGATCCCACGAGGGGGACTCAGCTCTAAGAAGGAACGGGGTGCTGACCCCCAGTACAGTGTGGATGGACATCGACAGTCGGCTGACTTCTAGCAAAGAAGACTGTTCTCCATCACGTGGGGGTGGGCCTCACCCGTCCCACTGAAAGCCTGAAGAGCAAAAAACAGAGCTTTCCCAGAGCAGAAGGGATTCCACCCCAAGGCTGCAGCTTCAACTCCTGCCTGAGTGTCCAGCCCGTCGGCCCGTCCCATGGGCGTCCCCCTTGCCAGGCCCCTCACTGCGTGAGTCAGTTCCTTAAAGAAATCCTTTATACGTTATGTCCTATTGGTTTGGCCTCCCTGCCCCATGTGCTGACGTTGGGCTGGACGACGCTCGCCCAACTCTGTAAACGGACTGAAAATTAGTAGTTGCACTTCAAGGGGGTGAATGTTACAGTGGGTAAGTGTGCCTCAGGGTAAGTGTGCTGAAACCGAACAAGGACAGCCCTGACGGTCAGAGCTTGGTTCTAGCCGCCGCATGCTGCGGCCCGGGCGACCCCTCACCCCGGGGCCCTCTACCGGCTCCTGCCCGGCTCGCACCACCTGGAACCCTCAGCAGCCTGAGTCCTGGGTGCTCCCTTGCAGGAGCCAGCCTGGCCTCTGAGCAGGCAGAGCGGCCTGGCGAGGCCAGAAAGCTGGGCACTGTGCCTGACAGGCTGTCTTGTGCCGGAGGAGGGCTCCATAAATGACCTGACCCACTGGACAGGGCTGTGGGCAGTGGGCCCAGGGAGGCCAGCGAAGCCACAGCGAGCCTGTGGGGTCTCCACGTGGCAGTGTGGGGCTGAGTGCACAGGCACAGAACGGGCACAAGTGTGTGAGTTGAGTGTGTCCGTGTGTGAGCACCTGCCTAACATTCTGAACTCTGAAGCACACTGGGTGGGGGGTCAGCCAGGCAGGAGGTGGGGGCAGGAGTGGGGGGACAAGGGACAGGGGTGGGGGGTCAGCCAAGGGAGGCCACGCTGAGACTGGGGACTGAAGAGAGTTGTCACCAGGGAGGGATGACGGATGGACACTGTGGGTGGGGTCTCTCGGGGAGGCAGTGAGGGGGCTGCTGCAGGCAGGACCTTGATTTCATTTCTGACCAGACCTAAGCCCGTGGGTGTGAGGCCTGTGAAGCCGGCAGCCTTGGGCTCTCCCTTTCTGCCCCTGAAGCCTTGGCCCTTGCCAGGTCGTCCCTCCCTCCCAGATTCCGCCACCTCGGGAGCCTGCCCTGCTGACCCTGCCGTGTCTCAGTCGAGGCTGGGCCATCTGAGGTCCCAGTGTCCCAGGGTTTGGAGGCCTGGATGGAACAGAGTGTCCTGGGGCAGCCGACCCAGGCGACCGGTGCTCAAGGATCTATGCCGTGAGGCTGGCAGCACAGGCTTGGCCCTAAGTGATGGGAGAGACAGACAGACACACAGACAGGAGTCCCTTTGGAAAAAAAAGACGGAGGTCCTGGACCTGTGCAGACAAGTTTGCATCTGCCCAGATGGGCTTGGGGTAAAAATGTAACGTCCTGGGGCGCCTGGGTGGCTCAGTTGGCTGGGCGTCTGGCTCATGATCTCAGCTCAGGTCTTGGTTTCAAGATCATGGGTTCAAGTTCTGCATTGGGTTCCACGCTGGGCATGGAGCCTACTTAAAAATGATAAAAATTTTTTAAAAAATTTCAAAATGTAACTTCCTCAGCATCACTCTAAGAAATGGTGCAAAACCATTGGGGATGCTTTGGGGGGTGTCTGGTCTCCAAGGCTGGGGCTTCTTGGCACACCCTAAAATCAGGACTTGGGAAGCAGAGACCTGGGGGCTCGGTCAAGGTGCAAACTTCGGGCCATTCTCTTCTGAAAGCATTTGGGGTCTTAAGTGGGGCGCAGACCCCACCATTAGGGGCTGCGGCAGGGGGAGCAGTTCTCTGCCTGCCCTCACGTCAGAATCCTGGCAGGACCTTGAAGGGGCCCGGGGCCCGGATGGCACGGAGATCGGCCTGCGGGGTGGGAGCCGGGCCACAGTGCAGGGCGTACAGGCTGCTGGGGGTGGGGAGAGGTCTAAAACCCTTCCCCATGGGCTCTCTGTGGGCAGAGCCTGGTGGCCTCAGTGTCCCCAGGAGGCATGAGGTAAATCCCCAGGCTGAGAAGGGGTGTGATCTGAAACCCCCCCCCCCCGCCCCGTTCCTGGCCTGCGATACTATCAACCCAGTTGCCCTCTCCTCCCTCAGCAAGCTGAGGCCGGTCCTTTGCTCCCTTGCCGCAGGATCTCAGGGCCTGGCTCGGGCTGGGTGGCACCTGCCCGCCATGTCAGGACAGCTGGACCAGCCACCAGCAAAGCTCGAGGGAAGACACGCATCTTCCCCAGCCAGGTGGACAGGCTCCTCGCGCTGTGGGCCGCATCCTGAGAGGTCTTCCCACCCTCAACATGCCATCCCCACGCCGAGGCAGGACAGGCGTGCAGCGCTCAGGGTTTATTGTTCCAATGCTGACACTGTGTAGAAGGGTCGGGAACACAGGCAGGGACAGGGACGGGGCTGGTGCCATAGGGACCACACTGCAGCTAGGAGAGGAGAGTGCCGTCACGGCTCACGGCAGGCACTGGCCGGCACCCACGTCCACTGCTGTGGGTGGTGGAGACTCGACTTGCTGTGATCTTCAGAGGCTGGTTCTGGGCCTGAGCCTCCCACAGACCCTCCTAGGTGGTCTGGGTGTGGAGCCTTCTGGGCATCACGAGGAAGGTGGCTGGGCTGATGAGGCTGAACTGAGCCATGCAGAAGGGCGAACAGGGAGCTTTCTGGAAGAAGACTAAGTCACGGGGGCGGTGGGGGCCTAGGAGGGGCTCGGGGGGGCAGCCTGCATTCTGGGGCCCTTCCCTGCAGCACTCAGGCCACCTCCCGCCCTCGACCCCAGGGTTCATGTGGGGCCGCAGGACACTCAGGTGCAGACCACTCTGGAGGCCTCCCGGGTTGCCGGGGCAGTCTCGGTGGCCTGCTGGCCACTGGAGGACAGCGGGCGGCCGGAGCCACGCTGCAAACGGACGCGGCACGGCGGGAAGTGGCCGGCTCTCCGGGCGCGGCGCGAGCGCTGGCGGCGCTCTCGGTAGCTCCGGGTGAGCAGCGTGTAGAGGAAGGGGTCGACGCAGCTGTTGCCGTAGGTGAGGCAGGTGGTCAGGTAGTTGACGACGCGCGCGGCGCGGGGCGTGAGCGGCTGAGCCCCCCGGTACTGGGCGAGGAGCTGCCACAGCCAGAAGGGCAGGAAGCAGGCCCAGAAGAGCAGCACGATGCCCAGGATGAGGTGGAGCACCCTGGGGTTGGGCAGCCGCCGCGCCTGCGGGAAGGAGGCCCGCTGCGACAGCCAGTAGGCCCGGGCCAGGCGCGCGTACAGCAGCCCGATGACCACGCCGGGGCCCACGATGCTCGTCCCGAAGAGCAGCGTCAGGTAGGCGCGGTGGGCGCGCTGGCCCCAGACGGGCAGGCAGAGGCTCTTGTGGCCCCTGTGGACCAGCCGGACGGCCAGCGTCATGGGCAGCGCCAGCAGCAGCGCCAGCAGCCACGTGCCCAGAGCCAGGACCTTGCGGCGGCCCTGGGAGCGCTGCGCCGTGTCCAGCGGCCGCAGCACCGCGGCGCAGCGCTCGCTGCTCATGACGGTCAGGGTGAAGGCGCTGGCGTGCATGGTCAGGAGGTCCAGGCTGAAGAGGACGCGGCAGCCCGTGGCGCCGAAGTGCCACTCCTTGGTGACGTAGGTGGCCACGATGAAGGGGACGCTGAGCAGGTAGAGCAGGTCGGCCAGCGCCAGGTTGATGACGTAGACGGACATGGAGGCGCAGGCGCGCGGGAAGCGGCACGTGACCACCAGCACGTACACGTTGCCCGCCACACCCACCGCGCCCATGGCCGACAGCACTGCCCCGATGGCGCCGGTGGCCGCCAGGTCGTCCAGGGAGCCGGGCTCCGGTGGGCCGGCCCATGAGCCGTTGACGGACGCATTGGGGGCACCGGACGGCTCGGGCCCAGGGCTGCCCGGCGGAGCCAGGGCGGGGACACTGCCCTCTGGCGCGGGGCTCAGCGCCATCTCTGCTGCCTCACGCGCGGCTTGGCGCTGGGCCCTGCTGCTCCCTGGGACGCGGCGGAGGCATCCGTGGGGTCTGCAGGAGAAGATGCTCATCAGAGATCAGTCAGGCTCCCCTCTCGCTCCCAGGAGGCTGTGAAGGCCCAGTTCCCCCCAGGTTGGGAGACCTGCAGAGGGCTGGGCTTACCGCAGTTC
Source organism: Ursus maritimus (assembly GCF_017311325.1). NCBI lineage: Eukaryota > Metazoa > Chordata > Mammalia > Carnivora > Ursidae > Ursus > Ursus maritimus. Next base: position 702,206 of record NW_024424897.1, read on the forward strand.
TTTCTCCCAACTTATTTCTGCATGTTTTTAAAAAATATGTCTTGTTTAGATTGCAAAAGTAATATCCACTGATTTTAAAAGTTCAAATAGAAAAAAAAAATGTGTGGTGAAGAGGAGAAGTGTTTGTAATCTCTCTCTGTCCACAGGGGGAAATGAGCCTGGGTCCACACACAAAAATAATTCAAGATGGACTGTGGACCTGCATATAATAGGTTAAACCAATCAATCAGCCAAGCTTCTGGAAGAAACACAGAATACCTGCATGACCATGGGCAGGCAAAGATTTCTCACAAAAGAACAGGAAACACTTGCAGTAAAAGAAAAGACCAGTCAAACGGACTTCATTAAAATTAGCGACCTCACCAAGAGAGTAAAAATATAAACTGTGGACTGGGAAAAGATTATTAGAAGACAAAGAACTAGTAACCAAAATATACGAAATAACTATAAATCCATACAGTCTAATGACTCTCTTGGAGGAGAAAAAAGAGATCTGAACAGGAATTTCTCAAAAGAGATTTCCAGATGCTTGAGAAGGAAGCCATGCTCAACATCATGGTCGTCAGGGAGACAAAGGTCAAAACCACTGCATGCCCATCGCAATGCCAGAGCCAGAAATGCAGGTGCCGGGTGTTGGGACGCACACGGAGGAGCTGGGGGGCAGGTGCGGGGTGTCGGGGCACGCACGGAGGAGCTTGGGGGCAGGTGTGGGGTGTTGGGATGCACGGAGGAGCTGGGGGGCAGGTGCGGGGTGTCGGGGTGCACACGGAGGAGCTAGAGGGACTTTGAAATGGTGCAGCCCCTTCGGAAAGCAACCCTGCGCTAATAGACAGGACCTCTTCCCCAGCAGTCCCTCTCTCCGTCTGCCCCCAGGAGAAACGAGTGCGATTGTCCACAAAAAGACAAGAGAGAGAACATTGACAAGCAGCCTAGTCCTGATATCCAGGAGCTGGAAACAAGCCAAACGTCCGGGATAAGCAAACTCGGACAGCTCCCTAAAAATGCCCTGAAGCAACGACGCCAATGCCGTCTACCGACTGCAGTCAGTACCAGGGATGACTGTGTTGAGTGAGGGCAGTCCCACAAGAGTTCGGCTGTGGGGCTCCCTTAGGTGAAGTTCCCGCACAGGCAAGGTGGTCTGTGACAGTGGTTACTGGGGAGTCCTTGGGAGTGGGGACACGGACACCTGTACTTAAGGTCTGTGCTTCCTTCATGAGGATTATCCTCACAAGGAAAAAAGAAAGAAAAAAAAGGGGGGAAAAAGACCAAAAAGGTGGGCTACTTAACCGCAGAGGAAAGGCCCCTGTCACCCCACCTCCCAGTGTCCAGGGATAATAATGGCTTCAGGCTTCCTCCCTCTGCACGTCCTGTATCTATAGTAACAACGATAAAGTCTGGACCATCCCACCCTGCGTGACCAGAGCCCTGCGGGCAGACAGGACCTGGTCCAGCCTCTGGTCTGGTGCCCGGCCAGGGGTCCTCCTCCGGGCAGGAGCCCCTCTCCCCTGCTCCCCGAGGGCTGCAAGCCTTGAGGAAGGGACGACTGACCGGGAGGGATGAGAAGGCGGCAGACCCCACCCTGCTCACCTGCGGCTTCCAAGTGGGCCCAGCACCTGCAGGGGAGTAGCCGAAGGGCGCCCCGACACCCCATCGCCCTGACATCCCGATGCCTGGACACCCTGTTGCCCCAACACCCTGTCACCCTTTTGCCTCGACACTCCTGTCCTGCTCCCTGACACACAAACCCCCCCTCGACGCCCCCAGCCCAGGCCGCGGTGCTCGAGCTGGCGCCCTGCTCACCTCGCTCACCGAGGGTGGGGTCCACCTCCACCCTGAGCCTCGGGTCGCTGTGCACGTCCCCGAGAGCTGGGCGGGGCGCGAGGGCTCCTGGGGTCGGCAGCGGGACACCCGCTACAGGTCCCGCCAGGAAAGCTGCGCTCCGCGTCTGGACCCGGGTTGGCGCTGCCACCTGCCCAGCCGCCAGCTGAGAATGTGTGGCGCGGGTATTAATAACCCAGGGCCGAGGGGGGCGCTGGAGGGAGGGGACTTGGCTTGGCGGGGCGCGTGGCAGGGAAGTGAGGGGCGGTGCTGCACCCAGCAGGGATGAGGGGGCGGGGCAGGTGGCGTTGGAGAGGGGAGGGTCCAGCGAAGGGAGGGCTCCAGGCTGGGAGAGAGGCGGCGGGGGCTGGGGCGGGGGTGGGGGTGGGGCAAGAGGAGAGAGAGTTGGGGTTTGGGGGCGACCACCCGGGGGGAGGGGAGAAGGCAGGCCCTGGAATGTTAGGGATTAGGGCCGCAGGTTGCGGAGGGCCACCAGCAGCCCAAGTGGGAGTCTGAGCGGTGCTCACGCTGGGTGGGACGAGGCGTCTGTTTCCTGCCATCACCCCTCTGCCTGCTCAGCTCAGTTTCCTGAGCTCCTTGGACTTCTGGTTGTCAGTCAAGCCCTGGACCTGCGCACATGCCGCAGGGGGACAGTGGAGGTGGGGGTTCGAGAGACTGGAAGGGCGATGACCCAGTGGCAATAATGACATTCACATTGTGAACCATCACTATTTCCAAAGGTGTTTTACCTTCCCAAACGGAAAATCTGCCCCAGCCCGTCTCCATGCCTGCATCTCCTGTCTGTCTCTATGGCTGTCAGTCCTCTGAGGACCTCACACGAGGGCAGTCACATAGAATTTGTCCTTTAGTGTCTGGCTTCTTTCCCTTAGGACAACGTCCTCCAGGTTCATCCCTGGTGTAACTCGTGTCTGAATTCCCTTCCTTTTCACTGCTGACTAATATTCCGTCGTGTGTACGTTCCACATTCTGTCCTTTGTCTGTGACCCTCCGGCCGTTCCACCTCTTGGAGCTGTGACTGGTTTGTTTAATAATTTCCCGTTCTTTCTATGGGTGCTCTTCTTTTCTTTATCTTTGAAAAATCCTAACCATCCTTATTGTCAGGTCTTTTTCAGATGGCTCCATCATTCTCAGGGAGTCCGGGACCCTCTGAGCACTGCTCCCCACTCCTCACTGACAGGGGGAGACCCCGAGCCCGCCATCTCCATACAGACGACCTCTGCGTCACTCCCACCACAGCTCTGGGCCAAGGAGACTCACAAACTGGTCTTATTCTCACCTCCATGGGCAGGTGATTCCGTCCATGGGTCTCATCATGTTTGGGCTTATCTGCTGCCTTTGGTCCAAACACTCCCGTCATCCCAGGCATGTCTGGGTCACAGAGAGAAGCCTCCAAGAACACAGTCCTTGGCCAGCTGCCAGGGTGGCTGAGCAGCCAGGCCTGAGGCTGGAGCCCTAAGGCCCCAGGTCCACAGACTGGGATGTACAAATGACCAAGCACAGTTATCGCCATGATCATGGGTCAGCTCCTTGCCCTTCCAGGAGCAGCCTTGGTCCCCCATCTCCTGGTCAGGACGTCCTGCAGAGCCGCCGGCCACACAGTCCACGGGCCTTTCTTCATCTGCTTCATGAGGGAAGGACAGATACACATCCAACCTGCATGCTGGACACACTCTGCAGACGGTGGGGAAGGGGCTGGGTGGTCCTGAGTGTGGGCGACAGGGACCAAGGATGGGGAGACGGAGGGAGGGAGAGGCCTGAAGATGCTGGTGGCCAGGGGTAGCCCCTTGTGGGTGGGGGACACCGAGAACCTTCCTCTTCCACATGGTGACCAGGAGAACCTTCCTCTTCAGCACAGTGACCTTGGCCTGGGCCCAAGAGGACCTGGGTGTCCACAGAGGGGGCTCACTGCTCAGTCCAGAGCCAGGGGAGGGGGCATGGGGCCAGGGCTCCTGCAGGAAACAGGAATGCAGGGGCTGCTGCTGCCCTCAAGGGGTGTGGGGGCCCCACCCCTAAAACCTGTTGTACTCTGTGCAAAAGTAACTCTGCACGCACGTGATTCACTTTTTGGACCATTAAACCATAAATTATAATCATAAAACCTCCACTTTCCACTAATGTGACTTTAGTTTTGCTTTTGGGTTCATCATGTTTTGAAATAATAATTTTTCTGTAAGAGTTCATTTCCAGTTACATTACTACATTGCATGAAAAATGAGGTTCCATAGACAGAAATCTGGCGTTGTGAGTCTCTTTACAGGTGCCCATCCAGCTGGACCACAGACTTGTCAAAGAGGCTCATTCTGTCATCCCCCCCCCCCAATCCTGCCTGGAAAAGATAAAGGGGAGGGAGCAGGACTAGGGGATGGGGGAAGTGAACCCCTGACAGAGTCCAGGCAAAGGCTGTCTGAGGAGGTTCACCTTGGGCAGAAATTTCCAGGCTGTAGCCCCACCCAGAACTCAGGGCCATGGGCTCCCGGTGCTGCCCACAGCTCAGGGCACCTGTCCAGGAGGAGGGTGCCAGCAGGGATGCACCTCCCTGGCTGCCCCACCGCCTCCCCAGGACCCTTCTGTAGTCCGTGGCTCACTGTATTTTTCCAGGAGACCCTTTCCTCGGTGCTACTGCTAACGTCATTCCTTGCTTTCCATTCCAGAAGCTGCCATTTTCCCAGTCCTGGTTCCAGACAACTAAAACATACAAGGTCTCCAGTTGGGGGCAACCCCAGTTAATCAGTGGAGAGGCGGCAGCCTCTGGGCAAGGACTTCAGCTGGCACGAAGCAGTGTAAGGTGCAGAGTGCTCCCCCGGTTTTAAATGGCCAAGGCTGGGAAGGCTGAAGTGCAAGGAGAGTAGGGGGATATTTCAAGTACACAAAACACTGTCTTCTCTCAGGACTGACCCTTGGGGGCCCCTAGGGAAGGCACATGGGCCCCCTCCTCCTGGAGAAGTGCTGGGGGTCTGAACATTTCAGCCTCCCGCTGGGGGAGGCTGTCCCAGTGGGGCCACTCAGGCTTGGTGACCTGTGGGAAAGGGCCTGGTTCAGTGTCTACGAAACCTCCGTTCTGAGTAACGAGGCTGGTTACAGAGCCCTCGAGAACCGTTCTGGGATCTGCAAAGGCGGGATTGATGCGCAGTGAGCGTAGAAAGTGCAGGTGCTCCGGATTTCTCCTGCAAGCGGTTTAACCAAGGCCAGTGTTCTCGTTGCATCCATGGAGTGTAGCTCCTGACAATGTCTGGGCAGCAGACAGAGGGTCCTTTCCCTCAGCATGGCTGCCCCGCTCCTCCCAACCTCCCTGGGAAACAAGGAGGTCAGGAGCCCCACCTCCTTCCTGAAGCCCATCAGCCCCATCCATGAACACAGCAGCGGGGGCCCCAGCTTTAAAACTAACGAGGGAGCCTCTGCGGCAGCCAAAATTCAAGCGGGTGGGAGTCTTGTCCCTGCAGGTCTCTCCTGGGGACGTCCTCCATCATCACCATCACCATGGTCACTGTAACCACCGCCTGCATCCCCATCCCCATCCCCTCCATCACCACCATCCGCAGCAACACCACCGCCATCATCATTTTTGCTTTCTCTCAGTATATAACGAACCTGGGCACCGCCGTCTAGGTCGCGTGACAGTACTTTTAGTACTTGCCTTAGAGTGCTGTTTTAGGAAGTACTGTATCGCTAGTCCTCATTGCCATTCTCTTCCCTTCCTGGAGGCACCACTGCCCTGACTTCGGGGCAACTCCCAAACTGTTTTTTTGACCTTGTATTTCCCACGTGCAATTAATAATGTGCTTTACAATTTTCATAAATGGGACTGTACCGTACTATCCTTTTGTGATTTTCTGTCTTCTCTCAGTCTGAAAAATAAGAGCTCACTCACCCCTCTGAAAGGCTCCGTGGTATTCCACTGCACACACCCCAGCTAATTTCCAGTAACAGCCAGAACTGACTGCAGAGTGGAATAATTCACATTGGAGCCGTGTCTGGGGGTGTGGGGGTGTTCCTCACAGGTCCTCTGGGGAGAAAACACAGTTATCTCTGCTCTGGACCAATGTGCTACAACTTTTACATTTGATTTTTTAAATTTGAGGTGAAATTCACATAACATAAAATTAACTGTTGTGCAACGGTCACCTCCAGCCAGTTCCAGAACATTGCCATTGTCTCCAAAGGAGACCCAACACCCGCTGAGCAATTACTGCCCATTCCCCTTTCCCTCAGGCCCTGGCAACCACTTATCACCACGGCCTATTCCAGACATTTCTTGTAAGCGGAATCCTACCCCATGGAGCCTCCTGTGACAGGCTTCTTTCACTGAGCCTGACGGTTCCAAGCTCATCCACACCAGAGCATGTGCCAATTCTGCATTCCTGTTGATGGAGAACCACATTCCATCGCACGGACAGGCCACATTTCGTTTATGCCTTCATCTGGACGTGTGGACCGTGCACAGTGCTGTTATATGAGTGTGTTCCTACATGTTTTGAATTCATTTGGGTACCGAATTCATATGGTAATTATAGATGTAATTGTTTGAGGATATATTTTATCTTTTTTTCATTTTCACCATAACCTCGTGAGTTGGTATTTTCTCTATTTTCGGACGAGAACTGCTGAGTCTCCATCTGCAGTCTCCTGGTCCAGAGCTGAGCTTTCACCCGGGCCCTGCCATCCCCGAAGTTCTGCAAAGAAGCCTGGTCATTAAGGAAAAAAAGTTGCGCGACAAGAGTTTCCTGGAATACTGAATAAGTGGACTGTTTAATCTGGGGGGATGGAGAGGGGAAGGGATGAGGTAAGACCAGGCCAGGCTGGTTTGGGAGACAAGGCAGGTACACACTCTAACAGGCTCCAACTCACTAAATGCGTGTGGAATTATCAAGGGGCGTTGAAGGCGGTTTTGAACTGCTACCGCATTAGAGCTTTTTCTCACGTAATTAGCATCAGAAGCCTTCATGATTTTTAAGACCAGGACTGCTTTTGAAAGATACACGGGAGGAAGACTGCCCTCAAATTTGGTAGGGGTAAACCTAATGCACAGTTAAACCCTCCGGAATGGACCCTTAGACCTGTGTTTGTCACTGAAAGGGAAACAGCCCATCCTTGAATCACGTGTCAGCCAGAGACCACCAACGTAGGGCTATAGAAACCTCCAGATCAGTCATTTGCGACAAGAAAAACCTGCTAAGACCATCTTCCCGGATTAAGAGTACCTCCCCTGGCAGGAAACCTGGGTGGCTCAGCCGTTAAGCGTCTGCCTTTGACTCAGGTCGTGATCCCAGGGTCCTGGGATTGAGCCCCGCATCCAGCCCCGCATCCAGCCCCGCATCAGGCTCCCTGCGCGGCAGGAAGCCTGCTTCTCCCTCTCTCAGTCCCCTAGCTTGCGTTCCTCTCTCGCTGTCGCTCGCTGTCAAATAAATAAATAAAATCTTAAAAAAAAAAAAAAAGTACCTCCCCTGCCGATGGCACCTGGTGCCCAGAACGCCAGAGCACCCACTCCAGAGAGTGAGCAGCTCACCGGGATGCTGTTCCCTGCCCCTGCTCTGCCTCCTGAATATATTAACATTCTTTACACATGTTCTGCCTGAAACTTTTTTTTAACCGGGACACAGATTTGGATTGATTAAAACCTGTCTGATGTACACTCATTATTGATCACAACATGGCCCTAAGCGTGCATGTGTTTGTTTATAAATCATGGGATAAACTAATGTGAAACGAACTCTTACCATGAGCCAGAACACTGACTCCACTGCCCTGTGCTGCCCCCGCTCCTGTCTCCTGCTCCTAGGACACTGAGACCTGTCAAGGCGGCTCATCCAAGATGCTGAGATGACAAGGCCAGTCCACAAGGACGACCCGCAAGATGACTCAGCCCAGGGACTCGATGCAAAACTCTTCTGACTTTATTTAGTTGAAAAACAACACATGAAGAAACGGGTACTAAACGGTCAACCTGCATAAAATAGCCAACATTTGAAGCGAGGTCTCTCCCAGTGCAGACCACAGTCCCCACTGCTGCTGACAGGGTCCCCGGGGCCCCAGACACCATCCAGGCAAAGGAAGCACCCAGAGCCCTGTTGCCCCCACCTCCATGTGCTCCGGGAGCACGGGCCCCACTTGAGACGTCCCTGCGTGTGGCCAGGGCAGGGCTGGTGCACACAGACGTGTCCTGCACCCACTTCACAAGCTGCGCCGCAGCCATTCGCGCAGCACGTCCCGGAGAGCGTCACAGTCCGAGCTCCGTGACACTTGCCGGAGAAGAACTTCTCGCCCGGGTACAGGCCTTTGGGTCCCTTCCACGGAGCCAGTGACGGGTCCCATTTCTCAGTCCCTAGGCAGCTCCCCATTCTTCCTCCCCAGGCACAAGTCCCCTATTCTTTACCCATCGCCGCTCCCCCGACTGTTGTGGGGAGGGGGGCAGCCAGGACAACGGTGGCCACTTGGGCCTCGGTCCCTCAGTTCTGGGGCCCCGGGCGGAAGTGCTGGAAAGAGGGCAGCTCCCCCAGGGCCGAGGCTCCCATGGCAGCCGGGCTCTCCCCAGGCCCCCTGGGCCCACTGGGCCCACTGGGCCCGAGGCTCCAGGGCTCAGTGGTGCCGGGATCCTGTCCCCGGGAGGATGAGGACTGTGGCCTGGATGCGGAGGCCCCCTCCTCTGCCTCCCTTTTGGCCCAGGGTGAATAAGAGAGGATGGTGAATCCCCTCTTAAGCAGGGCCGCGTCCGCAGGGACCAGCTCTTCGGTCTGCCCCGGAGGGCAGGACTCCAGAATGCTCAGCTTCCACCGGTGCAGGTCCTGCTCCTGGGGCGCGTCCTGCAGTCTCACCACCCACACCTCATCGGGCTCCAGCAGCAGCTTCCAGCCCTGGCCCGGGGTCCTCCGGGCCCAACCTGGCGTCATCTTCCGCAGGTAGATGGCATCGTAGCAGCCCACCATGGAGATGACCTGCAGGTCCCTTAACCAGGCCTCGGCCTCGGCAGGGTCCACGGCCCGGGTGGTGCCCAGCTCCAGCACCATGGGCTCCCCCGGGGGCAGGTCCACTTTGAGAAACCCCTGCCACGGAGGAGGGAGACTCGGCCAGTGCGAGCAGGTGGGGGGCCCCCCGAGTCTCCAGGGGAGGCTCTGGGTCCAGTCGGCATCCTCAGGACCCAGGCCCAGGGGTGCTGCGTTCTGAGGCTCCAGCTCCGTGGGCACAAAGTGGTGGTCCAGGCCCACCTCCTCAGACCGCGAGGGCTGCCGCTGGTGGTGCCTGGCCTCAGTCCACAGTGCCCCCTGTGTTGGGGGACCCGGCCCTGCTCCCAGCCGAGCCCCATCTCCGGGACCTCCTGCTCAGGCCCGCCTGGCATGGTCCATCAGCTCAGGGTCCCAGTCTTCATCTTCCCAGTCTTCCAACTCCAAGTGTCTCTGAGTTCCAGAAAAGGCAGTCTGAAGCAAGTGAAGCAAAGCCCCAGCTGGTCGCCATGCTGAAGCTGGTACATCCAGGATGCTGGCGGAGGTAGGATACCGATCCCGTGCCGCACGCTCACCGGGGCACATACACGCGCCTGCCTCTGCCGGTGGCAGCGAGACTGGGACGTGCGGGGGGGTTCGGTGGTCTGGCCCACGGGCGGGGCCGGGCTGGGGGCGGGGCGGAGGGGCTGAAGGAGAAGGACCTGGGAGGAGGAGCAGGAAGGGCGAGGATGCGGGACCGGGACAGAAAGAAAGGGGTTCTTGTGCGGGTATTTGGGGTAGTAGAGCCGGGTCCCAATTCAACAGGGACCCGCAGAGGTCGGGAGGGTCGGACTTCTGGAAAACTCTTCAGCTCATGCGATGGCTCTTGTTCTCCGGGAAGCTGCAAAGGACAAGCAAGGGTAGGTGTCCCCCTAGCCGGTGTGGGTGGACGGCTCACGGTCACCACTCACCGTCACCGGAAGGCAGGGGCAGGGGCCGATGGGTTGAGGCCTGGCCCTTCCAGCCCCCGCCCTCCTGCTCCGTAGCTGCTCCCAGGCTCATGGGGACTGTGGGCACACGGGCGCTCTCACCCAGCCTCCCCGAGGTAAGCCCCCACACCCAGTCAGCCTCCGCGGCAGAAGCTGAGACAACCTGGCGGGAGCTGGTGGAAGCCGACGAGGGAAGCTGACGGAAGCTGAGGGAACCTGAGGGAAGCTGACTGAAGCTGAGGGAACCTGAGGGATCCTGACTGACTGAAGCTGAGGGAAACTGAGGGAAGCTGACTGACTGAAGCTGAGGGAACCTGAGGGAAGCTGACTGAAGCTGAGGGAACCTGAGGGATCCTGACTGACTGAAGCTGAGGGAACCTGAGGGAAGCTGACTGAAGCTGAGGGAACCTGAGGGATCCTGACTGACTGAAGCTGAGGGAAACTGAGGGAAGCTGACTGAAGAAGCTGAGACAACCTGAGGGAAGCTGACTGAAGAAGCTGAGGGAAGCTCATGGAACCGCCCCGCCCCCAGAGCCCCACCCCCCCCACCGAGCTGACCACCTGGCCTGAGGCCACACTGGACCACCTGGGCGTGTCAGCCTCTCACCCCTCCCCGCCCCCCAGCCCGTGTCCCCCAGACCCTCTCCTCAGCCCAAGGGGTTCTCACCCTGCCTGGCACCCTCCTGCGGGCGCCCCCCAGAAAGGAGGGGAAGCAGCCCACCTGGGAATATAAAGGGCCCTTTCCCATGGTGCTCTGGGCTCATCTGCATATCTCCCATGAGCCTCAGCCCACCAGGAAATGAAACTGCTGAGTCACCACCTCCCTCCCAGGAGAGCCCTGTGTGGCCCCCCAGGGGGGGCAGCCTGTCCCCCTCTGCCCCCCCAGCACCATCGTGCCTTCCCCTGTGTGCCTCCGCCCCCCGCAAACCTGTCCTCAGGGTGCTTCCCATCTGCAGGTTTCTGAAAGTGTCTCTCTGATGGCCCTTGTCCCTTCGTGGGTGACCTGCCTGGTCACGGGTCCCGTCCTGTGGCTGAAAGCGGATTCTGTCTTGTTGTCTTTTGACTAAAGTTTCTTTATGAATTCTGGAAACTGATCGAGTCTCAGTTGCTTACGTTTTAAACACATTTCCCCCTTTTGTGGCTCTTCTTTTCACTTTCAAAATAAGACTATTTGTACTCTTTTTTGAGCATAGACTTTATTTTTAGAGCATTTTGGGTACAGAGCAAAATTAAGCAGAAGCTACAGAGTCGCCATATACGCCTGCCCCTCACGTGTGTAGCGTCCCCACTATCAACACCTGCACCAGTGGTACGTTTGTCGTAAGTGGTGAGCTGGACTGAGCAGGGCCTGCAGGAGAAGACACAGCTAGTCTGGAACAGATGAAGGCAAAGGTCCTTGGATCAATGGTTCTCAAATTTTGCTGCACATTAAAATTTTCTTGGGAATTTGAAGAGTCCCACTGCTCTTGTCACAGCATGTGGCAGACACACCCGAGGTGACCCCCAGTGGTCATGCCCTCCCTATGATTGGAGGTAGAGCCTGCTACTTGTTTCCAACCAAGAAGTGGCACTGAGGGGTCGATGCTAGTGCCTGAAATCACATTATGTGGCAAAGGGGTGTCCCTCCTGCAATGACATTACGATGAATGCACATAAGACCCCAAGTCAGCTCTTGCTGTCTCCCCCTGGCCTTGAAGAGGCAAACAGCCATGCTGTGAACTGTGCGGGAAACTGGTCAGCCTCTGGGACCTGAAAGTGCATCCAGCTGAGCCAGTAAAGCTGAGGCCCTTAGTCCTAAAACCACAAGGATAGGAATTCTGTGAGCTGAGAGCACAGTCCGTCCAACATTTTGGTTGCAGCTGTGTGAGACCCTGAGCAAGGAGCCTAGCCAAGGCATATCCCAACTCCTAATCCATGGAAACTAGAAAATAAATGTCTGTTGTTTTAAGCCTAAATTTGGTCATTTGTTACGAATCAACAGAAAACTAACATTTGCCCATACCAGTTGTATCAGAATTCTCCCATGGAATCCAGGCTTCAGTCAGTGTCTTAAATTCTCCAGCTGTTTTCAATATGCTGTACAATTCCAGGACCAGTGCCTCGACACCTGGGTGAGCTTAAAAGTTGTCATAGATACTGGGCCATTAATCCTCCACCCTCCCCTGGTCTTAGTCTAACTGATACTCAAGCCAGGCCCTGCATGGACCCCAAATAGCTATGGTCCACCCAACCACCCTGTGACTAAGACGCCTTATCATGACCTGCCAGAAACTGGAAAGTACGTGATTGGACCTGTCTCACAGCCCTTACCGGGCCAAAGTCATGACCTGGAGGCCAGCAGGGACCAGAATCTGGCCCCCAGACCTGCCCACATTCCAAAGCCCCATCTCCACTGGCCCAGACCATGTGAGCTCTTGCAACAGAAAAGGGTGAAGGGGGAGAAACCCAAAAGGGTGAGTGTGGCCAAGTCTTGTCAGAGGACCAGGACGACCGCACTGGTCAAGCTTAATGGCCCCCTGCCCCAAGGGCTGAGACCCTCAAGAGGAAAAAGGCCAAAGTTCCTGGTGTGCCTTTGAGCTTGCTAGTGCCTATCTTTGTCTCACCCACGAGGCCTGTGCAGCTCCTGAGGCTTAGAGAACATTCCAGACGTGTTTGTGGGGTGGATGCATTCCCACTTCTTGGCTGCCTTGGTGATCTCCGTCCTTGGGATGGCCGTCAAAGTGTTACTGACCTGCTGCGTTCCCAGGCACAGCTTCTGCATCCTCTGGACCGGCTCAGAGCCACCCTGGGGCTGGCGCCTTTCCCGGGCTCAGGCTCCGCCAGCGTGTCCTGGAATCTGACCTGAGCGTGGCCAGTTGTGCTCAGAGAAACCACCTGACCCAGAAAGCCTACAAGCCCACGCACGCTTGGATCTGTGGGCAGGTGACCCAGTTGGAGTGAAGCCCTAATGAGAAAGAAAAGCGTGTTTATTTTTATTTTATTTTATTTTATTTTATTTTATTTTATTTTATTTTTTTGTTGAGTAACCGGTTTTATTTTTTTTTCATGTTTTTTTATTATATTATGTTAGTCACCATACAGTACATCCCTGGTTTCTGATGTAAAGTTCGATGATTCATTAGTTGTGTATAACACCCAGTGCACCATGCAATACGTGCCCTCCTTACTACCCATCACCAGTCTATCCCATTCCCCCACCTCCTCCCCTCTGAGGCCCTCAGTTTGTTTCTCAGAGTCCATAGTCTCTCGTGCTTCAAGAAAAGTGTGTTTAAATAATCAGGTGATTCACCAGAGAAAACCTTCTTGAAAACTGCTGTAGTCATCACGACTGAGAAAGGACGGCTGCACATTCTGATGGAGTCCAAGTGCGTGGAGTTTAAACAAACGTTTACATGGTTGCCCTTCTATTGCAAGAGAAGGTCAGCCCTCAGCTCCTTGTGGATGCAGGAGTTTTTTCTGGCTTTCTCTTTTGTTCCTCCCCACAAGCAATAAAAAAGGAGGAGAAGAGTTTCCTACGTCTCTTGCATGGACTCGGGCCCAGAGTCTTCAGAGGTGGCGCCGCCATCCCCGTGCACGTGAGGGTGTGCGGAGCCAGAGGAGTGGGCGAGCGTTCTTGGGACCCGTTAGAGACGTGGCTGGTTTGTGGGCGGCAGCGCTTTCCTAACCCTGATGCTGAAGAGGGCTGTCGTGTGGGGCATAAAAAAGCGAGAACAAGAAAGAAAGGAAATGTTTGCTCTTAGCCTGACCTCTCTTGGCCCCTCTAGAAGATGGCTTTAGGATAAGTCACCCAAGGAGCAGCACTGAGTAGAGAAGGGCCCTGAGGCCCACTTCTGACTCGGATGAACTTGTAGCTCCCCAAAGGCCTGCCTTCGCTGTGGCTTCTTATTGCCGGAGGTCCAAAGAAAGCTCTGGTGTGCACTCGGAAGCATCACCCCAGCCTCAGCCCCTCCCTCCGGGCTACCACCACAGGCCTCACCACAGGCCTCCCGGCAGCCTGTGAGGTGGGAGTCTAACTGCCCGGATTTCAGGGGAGGAAACGTGCTGTGGACACAGGGCTGCCATTCCAGGGAGGAAAACCATGTCCACGTTCCTCTCCTGAGATCCCCATGGTCACCACCCATGTACGACTCAACAGAAAGATGTCATGTCAGCCCCGAGATTAGGTCCATGGGGTGCTGTTTCTCACCGCGTGGGGAGGGACAAGACACTTGGCCCAGGAAGGACATGAAGCCTCAAATGGGGGACGGGTGTATCACAGCCGGTCACCACACTACTGGACTGTTTCTCCCATGTGCTGTGGCTTCCTGAGGGTATTCCTGGAGAGGGATGGGATTTAAGTCCCATGGGAGACTCAGGAAATGAAGGAATCAACCCTAAAAAAAGGCAGTCAGCTCTCTGCCCTTCCAGGAGCAGCCTTGGTCCCCCATCTCCTGGTCAGGACGTCCTGCAGAGCCGCCGGCCACACAGTCCACGGCCCTCTCTCCATCTGCTTCACGAGGGAAGGACAGATACACATCCAGCCTGCATGCTGGACACACTCTGCAGACGGTGGGGAAGGGGCTGGGTGGTCCTGAGTGTGGGCGACAGGGACCAAGGATGGGGAGACGGAGGGAGGGAGAGGCCTGAAGATGCTGGTGGCCAGGGGTAGCCCCTTGTGGGTGGGGGACACCGAGAACCTTCCTCTTCCACATGGTGACCAGGAGAACCTTCCTCTTCAGCACAGTGACCTTGGCCTGGGCCCAAGAGGACCTGGGTGTCCACAGAGGGGGCTCACTGCTCAGTCCAGAGCCAGGGGAGGGGGCATGGGGCCAGGGCTCCTGCAGGAAACAGGAATGCAGGGGCTGCTGCTGCCCTCAAGGGCTGTGGGGGCCCCACCCCTAAAACCTGTTGTGCTCTGTGCAAAAGTAACTCTGCACGCACGTGATTCACTTTGAGAATCATTAATCAGAAGATCTCACATTTCTCATTAAATGTGACTTTAAAGGTTTGCTCACACAAAATGAGCATAATCATTCAGGCACCACAAGTTTTTCAAAGGGAGCTTGTTTCCGACTACACTGCTCAATTCAGGGGCAAACAGGGCTCAGTAAAAAGGAGCTGGCTCCAGCGGGTGCCTTCCAGCGGCCACAGCCCCTCGGGGTGGTGGGTTGTCAGCAGGGTGGGTGACGCTTGGTAGCCCCAGACTCCCGGCCGGGAGGGGAAATGGCCAGGAAGTCCCCTTGCACTGAAGCCTAAAAGGAAAAGTAGGAGAGGGTTTTTCATGAAGTGAAATTTATTTCGTTTAAAATCCTTTTGTCAGGGGCGCCTGGGTGGCTCCGTTGGTGAAGCATCAGTCTTCAGCTCAGGTCATGATCTCAGGGTCCTGGGATCGAGCCCCATGTTGGGTTCCCTGCTTGGCGGGGAGTCTGCTTCTTCCTCTGCCTCCACCCCTCCTGTCCCCCACTTGTACTCTCTCTTTCTCTTTCAAATAAATACATAAATAACATCTTTTTAAAAAATAAAATAAAATCCTTTTGTCAGGGAGTATGGACTTTTTACTCCCAGTGTGAAAAATGTCTTTATGGGAAGGTACGTTGGTTGGAAAAGTAAGCTGTTAGTAACCCCTCTTGTCCCCCCCAGTTTTATTTCTCTGTCTATCCAGAAATTCAAAAAGCCTGGAAGGCCAGACCTGGCCCTGGTTTTGAGAGCTCTGAGAGGCGTCCATCAGCACGGGGCCTGGGCAGGCTGGGCTGGAGCCAGAGCAGCCCCTTAGCCTTTATCTGTTCTGACTGTTGGATTCCGCGCAGCGGTTACAGAGTAGAGTTTTGAAATTTTGCGAAGGTGTTTCCCCCACCTCAAATTCCTTGTCCCGTTTCCCACCTCCGTCAGATGGGCACGCGGGATCTTGATGGGCCTTGGTGTCAGGGGCAGAGGTGCCGTCTGGCCGAGTTGAGGGCCTGAAACCCACAAGAGAAGGTGGCCTCTAAGAGCCAAGGCACTTCTCATGTGCAGTGAGAGGAAAAAGGCTTTTTCCGGAACTCCAGAGCTGGGCAGGAATCATGAAGAGCACAGGATGGGCAGGCAGCCTGCTGGGTGATGTCCCCAAGGAGGCCCACACCCTAATGCCATAGCCTGTCCCCACGTCCCCGACGTGCTGGGGAGACCGTGCACGTGTGATCAAGTGAGGAGCTTGACGTGGGCGTAGCTTGCATTCAAGTGGGCTCCGTGGCATCTCAAGGGTCCTTACAAGACGGAGGCAGGGGTCAGAGTCAGAGAGAGAACGTGTGAGGACAGAGAGGAGAGAGGATTCTGAGCTGCTGCCTGGAGACAGAGGGAGGGCAGCAAGTGCCCTCCAGAGGCTGGAAAAGGCAAGAGAAGGGATTGTCCCCTGGAGATTCCAGAAAGAACCAGCCCTGCAGACCCATTTAGACTTCGGATGTCTGGAACTATGAGAGAATAAATCTGTGTTGCTTTGAGGCACTGAGTCTGTGGTAATTTGTCTGACGGCCGCAGAAGCTCATACAGGGTGATCCTGTTTCTGCCTGGGAGGTTTGGGGGGTTCTCAAGACCCCATTTCCAGGGCACTCCCTGGGATGGAAGCGGCCATGTCTAGGGCAGCATCCAGGGCATGGTGCCTCCCAGGCAGAGTGTGACCAGGCCTGGGCTGGGCTGGCAGACACCACACAGGAAGGCGGTCATGTGGGGACTCGGGGAAGACATGATGCTCCCTCCTTGGAGGGATGTTCCCCCTGAATCTGGCTCTCCTCGTGGCTGCTGTAGCTGGGCACGGAGCCTCCCCTGCCTGGAAGGAACCATGGCAGTGGCATGGCTGATGGACATGTGCCTAGCCACGTGGGGTCTGAGTGGACATGGCGGCCTTGGCTATGGGGGAGCTTCAGACACTCACGAGGTTTCACCTAAAAGAACTCGAGGGAGATTCCAAGGGCTCCGGAGTCATCCCCCAAAGGGTTTGGGGCAGTAGAAGACCAGAGGAAGGATGTCCCAGCCCTGCTGTGGTGCGGACACATTCACTCTACTGTTCCGTCCATTTACCCAGCGCTGGCCCCTGGCTGGGGTCCGGAAGGGTGGCGGGTGGGACCCAGGCCTGCCCTGGAGGGTCCACATTCCAAGGGAGTCTGGCGGGCAGGTGTTGGGGAGCAGCTGGGGGAGGTGGTCTGTGGGTAGAGCTCAGCTCAGGACCCCAACCGAGAAGGACTGATTTAGACACCACCACCCATGAAGCACTTCCAGGGGCTTTCAGCGGCTTCTGAAGGTACAGTCATAGCACGTATTTATTCTAGAGAATTAAGCAAGTGTGGAAATCTATAAAGAAAATTCAGTAACTCATAATGCTACCCCCAGAGGTGACCAGAGCTAATGCTGGTGCATTCCTCTTCAGGCATTCTTTATAGGCTCACAGACACGTGACACCCAACACGTGTACAAAGGGCACAGACATGCACATAACACCTGACATGTGTCCACAGGACAGGAGCCCAGTGGCACGTATCACACCCAACATTGCATACGTGGCCACAGTTTTTTCTTTCACAAAATCAAAGCAATACTGTGTCTACAAACTTGTAACCTGCTCTTTTTCCTTTCACTTAACAGAGGCTGATGATTTTACATTGGATCTTCTTTGAAAACTTGTTTTTTACAGGCACGCAATATTACACAGGGTGGCCACATCCTAATGATATCCCCATCAGGCACTGGTGCTCCTTCCCTGTTTCCTCTCCTTCATGTCATTCCAAAATGGACATCCTGTTTTGCAATTTCAAGCTTATTCCTGTAAATCCCCGCATCTCTTGGAGATCTCTCCTAGGATCAGGTTCCGGTCTTCCTGTAATGAATGATGCATTCTCTTCTGTCGGCCTCACACCTCACATTTATCACTCTCTCTGCCCCTGGGCCACCACCTTTTGTTTGTGAAGGGACCTGAGGTCTGAGGCAGCCCCAGGTTGTTATAAGTTTTAGATCATTCCTCCCGTGACTCACCCAAGCATTCTGAGGGTGCATGGAGGTTGGGAAGCCTGTGCCCATGTCCTCATGACACCCAGAGAACAAATGACCGTTTATCCTACCTTGGACGGCCATGTTGGAATTGCCGTTGGAAGCCCTGCCAGCTCACCAGCGTGTGCAGCTGCTCCCAGAATCTTGTCACTGTTGTCCAGCACCAAGCTGGCCATTTGTTCCATTTGCTCCACTTCTGACGTCTGTGCACCCTGTGAGGGCGGCGAGCATGCTGTCCTTGCTCCTTGTCGAGCCTTCGGGGCCCCAGGAGTGCTCAGTTAGTACCCGTTGAACAGATGCGTGGATGGATCAGTAGAAAAGGAGGGAGCAGATGGTGCTGGCTCTGCCCTCTGGGCGATGGGACTGTGGGCCCGTGTGGGCCAGAGTGCAGGAAGGGGAAGGGGGCTGCCCCTTCTGGGGTCTCAGTGTCTTCCCTCTTCCCGGGGTGATACACTCCCCTCACAGCCAAGCCAGCAGGGATGGGCAGTCCATCCGCACCCACACCCAGGATGTCATCTCGAATGGTCAAATCCTCGAGAACTCATGACTGAGAACAGGCCCCTCGACACATGAGCCCCAGGGTGAGATAGCCGAGGGGGACCTGGGCACATGGGTGGTAGTTCAGACCTGCCAGGTTCAGATAGCAGCTCCGCTAGACCTCGCGGTGGGGTACAAGGCAAAGTTTGCAGGCACAGCTTTCCTAGTCCTCAGCACTGCTCATCCGCTGGAGGGGGGCAGGGGTGCAGGTAAAGGGCGGAGGCATGGGCTGTGCTACAAAGGTGTTCCTGGTGGGCAGAAGCCTGATGATCCCGGGTATTGAGAAGGGAAATGAAAAGATGTCTACCCAGATTATTCCTTTTTGTGCCCTGAGTTTCTCTCTGTGTCAAATCGAGACCTGAGTCTTATGCTCTGGTCATCGGTCAGAGGGGAGCTAGAAAAACAAAGGAATGACACGTGGTGATAGAGGCAATGATAAACGCGTATATCGACAGCAGAGCAATGCAGGGAGCTGATGGCTGGCTAGGTTAGCAGACAAGCAAGAATGCACCAGAAGGGCCACTGTTGTTCGTTAGTGCCCCAGCCCTGAGAAGAGCCAGACAGGGGGACGTTGCATCCCTGCAGGTCATGGAACGTCCCCCTACCCCACTCTCCCAAGGCAGCCACCCGCCCCTTCCAGTCACTGACCAAAGGCTCCGATCTCTACCCAGTGTACACAGCCTGGTTCTTTCCTTCTTCAGGGCCGGAAGGCAGAGCAAGAATAAGTCGGCTTGGAGTATGTTTATGTATGTGTGTGCGTATAGGTCTGCGCACATGTACGTGATGTGCTAATGTATAAAAATAAATCAATATGTGATACTGTATGTACATAGAACATAACGTAATCGTAAATTATGTACTATAAAAGCAATAATGTTTGCAAATATAATGTAATCAAGAGGGTGACATCCATCAACTTTGCTACTTCTATTGGTAAGAAACAAGTTAGTTTCCACCTTCAATCACAGGGAGGGGATGACTGACTGGGGGTCACTCGGGGTGTCTGCCACATAGTGTGACATGGACACTGGGGCTTTTCAAATGCCTGAGACAATTTGAATTGCAGCAAATTGAGAAAATGATCCAAGGAACTTTGCTGTCGGCTAATGACAGAAGCAGGTTGTGTCTACTCCTGCAGGCGCTGCCCAGTCCAGGCCCAGCTGCGGACTTGTTCATCTGGGAACACTCATCAGATGTCCTGGGGGAGATGTGCCCGGTGCAGCTGGGTGCCCTGACTGGAATTTTGGAAGAAAGGGACGAATGACCTGATTAATTTAGTAAATTATTTAAAAAGTCATCTATTTCTACTCTTGTATTATACATATATATTTTTAATATGTATATATTAAAATATACATATATTTTTTTTTTACAAAAGCAACTTATGTTTAAATAAAAAATTATGAAGAAAAGGAAACAAGCAAAAAAGTGAAAGAATAAGGTGAAAAATATAAGAAACTGACCTACGGTCTTGGGGAACTAAGGATATTCTGTATAAAGACCAAAAACATCTTTTTTCAGAGAGGAGACTGACACATCAGATCATATCTACTGAGTCTAAACAAGTGAGATAATCCACAAATGGGGGAAATGTGTTTAAAACGTAAGCAACTGAGACTCGATCAGTTTCCAGAATTCATAAAGAAACTTTAGTCAAAAGACAACAAGAAAGAATCCGCTTTCAGCCACAGGACGGGACCCGTGACCAGGCAGGTCACCCACGAAGGGACAAGGGCCATCAGAGAGACAATATCAGAAAACTGCAGATGGGAAGCAAGGACAGGTTTGGGGGGCGGGGGGGCAAACCACACAAGGCAAGACACGATGGTGCTGGGGGGGCAGAGGGGGGACAGGCTTGCCCCCCTGAGGGTACCACACAGGGCTCTCCTGGGAGGGAGGTGGTGACTCAGCAGTTTCATTTCCTGGTGGGCTGAGGCTCATGGAGATATGCAGATGAGCAGAGCACCATGGGAAAAGGGCCCTTTATATTCCCAGGTGGGCTGCTTCCCTCCTTTCTGGGCGCCCTTGGGAGGTGCAGGCAGGGTGAGAGCAACCCTTGGGCTGAGGAGGAGGGGTCTGGGGGACACGGGCTGGGGGCGGGGAGGGGTGAGAGGCTGACACGCCCAGGTGGTCCAGTGTGGCCTCAGGCCAGGTGGTCAGCTCGGTGGGGGGGGTGGGGCTCTGGGGGCGGGGGCGGTTCCATGAGCTTCCCTCAGCTTCTTCAGTCAGCTTCCCTCAGGTTGTCTCAGCTTCTTCAGTCAGCTTCCCTCAGTTTCTCAGCTTCCAGTCAGTCAGGATCCCTCAGGTTCCCTCAGCTTCCAGTCAGCTTCCCTCAAGGTTCCCAGCTTCAGTCAGTCAAGGATCCCTCAGGTTCCCTCAGCTTCAGTTCACCTCAGGTTCCTCAGCTTCCAGTCAGTCAGCTTCCCTCAGTTTCCCTCAGCTTCAGTCAGTCAGGATCCCTCCAGGTTTCCCTCAAGCTTCCAGTCAGTTCCCTCCAGGTTCCTCATTCAGTCAGCTTCCTCAGGTTCCCTCAGCTTCAGTCAGCTTCCCTCAGGTTCCCTCAGCTTCCGTCAGCTTCCCTCAGGTTCCCTCAGCTTCCGTCAGCTTCCCTCGTCGGCTTCCACCAGCTCCCGCCAGGTTGTCTCAGCTTCTGCCGCGGAGGCTGACTGGGTGTCGGGGCCTCGGGGAGGCCTGGGTGGGAGCGCCGTGGTGCACCCCAGTCCCCATGAGCCTGGGAGCAGCTACACGGAGCAGGGCAGGGCTGGAAGGGCGGCCTCACCCATCATCAGCCCCTGCCCCTGCCCTTCCGGTGACGGTGAGTGACGGTGACTCGTGACCTGTCCCCCTGCCGGCTGGGGACACCCGCACTTGCTTGTCCTTTGCAGCTTCCGGAGAACAGAGCCATCGCTGAGCTGAAGAGTTTCCAGAAGTCCGACCCTCCCGACCTCTCAGCGGGTCCCTGTTGATGGGACCCGGCTCCTCCCACTGCACCCCAAATACCCGCACAAGGAACCCCTTTCTTTCTGTCCCGGTCCCGCATCCTCGCCTTCCTGCTCCTCCTCCAGGTCCTTCTCCTTCAGCCCTCCGCCCCGCCCCAGCCCCGGCCGCCCGTGGGCCAGACCACCGAACCCCCCCGCACGTCCCAGTCTCGCTGCCCACCCCGGCAGGAGGCAGGCGGCGTGGCCATGTACGGTGGCGTGCGTCGGGGCCGAGGAGCATGTCCTACCTCACCGCGTCCTGGATGTACCAGCTTCAGCATGGCGACCAGCGGGGCTTTGCTTCACTTCTTCAGACTGCCTTTCGGAACTCAGAGACTTGCTGGAGTTGGAAGACTGGGAAGATGAAGACTGGGACCCTAGCTGATGGACCATGCCCAGGCGGGGCCTGGAGCAGGGTCCCGGAGATGGGGCTCGGCTGGGAGCAGGGCCGGTCACCCGCACGGGGCACTGTGGACGTGGGGGCCAGGCACCCTGGCGGCAGCCCCTGCGGGGTCTGAGGAGGTGGGCCTGGACCACCACTTTGTGCCCACGGAGCTGGAGCCTCAGAACGCAGCACCCCTGGGCCTGGGTCCTGAGGATGCCGACTGGACCCAGAGCCTCCCCTGGAGACTCGGGGGGCCCCCCACCTGCTCGCACTGGCCGAGTCTCCCTCCTCCGTGGCAGGGGTTTCTCAAAGTGGACCTGCCCCCGGGGGAGCCCATGGTGCTGGAGCTGGGCACCACCCGGGCCGTGGACCCTGCCGAGGCCGAGGCCTGGTTAAGGGACCTGCAGGTCATCTCCATGGTGGGCTGCTACGATGCCATCTACCTGCGGAAGATGACGCCAGGTTGGGCCCGGAGGACCCCGGGCCAGGGCTGGAAGCTGCTGCTGGAGCCCGATGAGGTGTGGGTGGTGAGACTGCAGGACGCGCCCCAGGAGCAGGACCTGCACCGGTGGAAGCTGAGCATTCTGGAGTCCTGCCCTCCGGGGCAGACCGAAGAGCTGGTCCCTGCGGACGCGGCCCTGCTTAAGAGGGGATTCACCATCCTCTCTTATTCACCCTGGGCCAAAAGGGAGGCAGAGGAGGGGGCCTCCGCATCCAGGCCACAGTCCTCATCCTCCCGGGGACAGGATCCCGGCACCACTGAGCCCTGGAGCCTCGGGCCCAGTGGGCCCAGTGGGCCCAGGGGGCCTGGGGAGAGCCCGGCTGCCATGGGAGCCTCGGCCCTGGGGGAGCTGCCCTCTTTCCAGCACTTCCGCCCGGGGCCCCAGAACTGAGGGACCGAGGCCCAAGTGGCCACCGTTGTCCTGGCTGCCCCCCTCCCCACAACAGTCGGGGGAGCGGCGATGGGTAAAGAATAGGGGACTTGTGCCTGGGGAGGAAGAATGGGGAGCTGCCTAGGGACTGAGAAATGGGACCCGTCACTGGCTCCGTGGAAGGGACCCAAAGGCCTGTACCCGGGCGAGAAGTTCTTCTCCGGCAAGTGTCACGGAGCTCGGACTGTGACGCTCTCCGGGACGTGCTGCGCGAATGGCTGCGGCGCAGCTTGTGAAGTGGGTGCAGGACACGTCTGTGTGCACCAGCCCTGCCCTGGCCACACGCAGGGACGTCTCAAGTGGGGCCCGTGCTCCCGGAGCACATGGAGGTGGGGGCAACAGGGCTCTGGGTGCTTCCTTTGCCTGGATGGTGTCTGGGGCCCCGGGGACCCTGTCAGCAGCAGTGGGGACTGTGGTCTGCACTGGGAGAGACCTCGCTTCAAATGTTGGCTATTTTATGCAGGTTGACCGTTTAGTACCCGTTTCTTCATGTGTTGTTTTTCAACTAAATAAAGTCAGAAGAGTTTTGCATCAAGCTCTTGTCCGGAGCTCTTCCTCAGAAAATCCCTGTTGGTTTGCCTTGTCCTCTCCCTTTCTGGGACAGATCCATCCTGGCAACACCAGCTTCTCCAGTCACAGGTGAAGTACATAGCTTCCAAGTTAGTGACGATGGGAAGCATGAGGGTGACCTGTCTGGGCCTTCCTACCATAACTCCTGGGAAGGATGCAGTATTGGGCTAGAGAACGTGTCCTGGGAAGAATGGGAAGCAATGCCTGGCAGTGTGTTCCCCCCACCCCCATCCCCAGCCAGACACCCCAGTAACTCAATAAACATCCAGTCGAAATCCCTGGCATGGTTTATGGGGCTTGGGACCTAACATACACAACACTCACATTCACATAGCTCACGCCAAATGTCCAATGTGACATAGGCACACGTCACACAGCCCTTTGGTGTATAGAATGTCAGCAAATTTTGCCATGGTGCTGAAAACCATCAATCGTTAAGCATTTATTGAGCACCTACAGTGCACAGTGCCGTGTTCCAGGCATCAGGATATGTCAACACACAAACATGGAGCGCTTCCAGTCCGTGGAGGAGACAGACGATAAAAGATGTGGTTGCAGATGGAGAAGGTAATGACGGAGGAGAGTCAGGTGTGCCAAAGGAGGTGCGGCCTCGAGAATACAGTGTCCAGGAGGCGACTTCTCATCAGGTCCAGCCTACTTTCCTTGTCTTGTTTGCCTTGCGCACCTACTGAGTCCATGACATGTTGGGGGCCCTGTCTTCCCAAAGGGCCAGGAAGCTGCAGTGTGGAAGTGTCCAGCTGGGTCTCAGCGGTGCTGTGTGAGACCAGCGCCCCCAGACACTGTTATCAGAGCCGGAGTCATGATGCTCTTAGAGGCTGTCCTAGAAATGACTTCCGATATTGTTTGCTTATTTCAAAATAATGCATATTCATTGTCCACAATTTAGAAAACAGATATGCAAATTAGAGGAAAATTAATACCGTCAGAATTCCAACCCTCAGAGAGAGTGCTGTCACTATTTGGCATGTACTGTTGTTGTCTTTTTTCTGTGGATAGTTAGAATTTTTTGTTTAAAAATTTCTTTTACAGTTAGTGTCTGTTTGTTAGTGTTGAGTAAGAACAACAGCTGCAGGTCAGGCAGGAAGGGGAGAGCCTAGGCACTGACAACCCCTGCGGCCAGCACGGTCCTTAGCCCTTCTGGGATGGGGTCTAGGTGAGGTGGACCCTATCATCTCCCCTAGGCAGGCCCAGGGCATGGCAGAGGCCCAGCGTCCCCTCCTTTCCCTCATGGCCAGGTCATCCCCCCTAAATCCAGAGTCCGTGACTTCCCCAGAAGCCCCAGGGGTGTGTGCAGGAAATGGTCCCTGAGCAGGACAGGGGCGAATGTGTGCTGGGGCCCCAGAGCCCTTCCCCTGAACGGGCCTGGGGGTCTCGATACCATGTACGTGTCCTTGCATTATAGCTGGACACGTCTGCAGACAACCTGGCACCGTTTGAAGATGGGTTTCCAGGCATTTGGGGACCACGGCAAGGGCAGAGGCTGCCCCGTGGAGGCAGCAGAGACCCCCCACCCCGGCCCGGGGAAGGGTCTTGACACAGCTGCGGGCAGCCGTGGGCAGGGTGTGGGTGGGGTGGCATCGGCTGGGGACGGGCCTGAGCCGGGAGGTCAGACCTTCGGAAACGCTGCTCCCCAGTCAGTGACCAGGGCGGGGTCCGCAGGCAGCAGGGTGCCCCTCACGCGTGTCGGTCCGGGGGAGACCAGTTCTGGCCCCGCAGCCACACGGCCCTCCTGGGCTCGCAGAGCGTCGTGTGTCATAGAGTCCTCTGTGCGGCGGACTCAGTGTGCTTCCCTCAAGTGCGGCCACACGGGCTTTTCTCTTCCAGGCGGTAAGCAACCGTGGCCGCACGACTGCAAATGTCCTTTGTCGTGTCCTGGCTGAAGGCCGCCTCCTGCCTGCAGGGGTGCTGGTTTCAGATCACCTTCCTCCCGAGTTCTTGCTGAGAAATGCCCGCCTCGGCGTGTGGGGTGTGGCTGTGGGCGCGCCCCCTTCTCTCGGGGGCGCCCAGAATACTCCAGGCGGAGGAGGCAGGCAGGGGGCGGAGGGCCGAGCAGCTTCGTGTGAGAAGGAGGAAGACCGGTGCGCAGGGCAAGTGTGGGGGTGGAAGGGGCTTGTCTCCTGTGTCCACTGTCCCTGGACGTTGGTCGCCAGCCTCGGCTTCCTGCTCCTGCTGGTGGCACAAACCTCAGGGTTGTCACCCCGGGGAAGACGCGGCTGTTACCTCTCCCAAGCCCAGTGTGTCCTGGCGGTGTTGGGAGGGTCCCCCGCCACACTGGGCCCACAGCACTCTGCCTGCTTCCTGTGCCAGCTCTTTCCAGAGACTCTGGAAGTCTGGGTGCCTTCGGGATTGGGGCGGCAGGCTCCCGCACTGGAAGATTCCAGAGGACAGGGGCAGCACCAGACAGCCGGTTCACATTCCCTCTGCTCTCCCCTCTTGGGTAGATTCTGCGGGTAGATTCGCACTTCCAGGCCTCTTTGTCCCTCACCACAGCCTGCGGAAGCCGTGACTGGCAGTGGGGCTGCCCTGGGGCCCCTCAGGTCACAGACTGCCCGGCCCTCCCTGCCAGGCCACCGTAGCCGGGGAGTCAGGGCTCATGCTGCCGGGCTGCATGGATTCGAGGGAGGGTCCCCATTCTAAAGGTCTGAGCAGTGCTGATCTGGACAAGCCTCCTCCTCTGCCCCCCCTCCCGGAATGGGTGTGGGGACGTTAGCCACGGACCCCTTTGCTTAAATGCTCCCAACATAAAAGACCCTTCTGGTCCATCTTCTTCTCTCCCATCATCCAGTGAAAGTGGCATCTCCTTAAAAACACATATTGGATGAAGCTAAGGAGGGAAAATACCAAGGATTATGATTCGGGGTGAATCAGGGGCACCCGGCTGGCTCAGTCAGAAGAGCATGTGACTCTTGATCTCGGGGTCATGAGTTCAAGCCCCACGTTGGGTGTAGGGATTACTTAAATAAATGAATAAATAAAAACTTTTTAAAAATTCTGGAGTGGCGTTACACTGGCCTACCCTAGCGGCTGGCCAACGGGCCTCCAGGAAACCGGCTTATCACCGTCTGTCTTCCGTGCTCAACGAATAACGTTCTTTCTGGTTAAAGACAGCTTTACTTCAGTTTACTTGCTGATGTTGAAGTAAGAGCAAGCAGACCAGGGCCAGGGCCACAGCCACTCAGCAGCTTCTGGTGAGGACCCCGTGAGCAGGCCGCGAGCCTCCCTGCTGCTGGGGAGAAGGCCACCAAACCCTTGGGGGTGGCCCTCCGGGCAATCCCACTGCCCTCACGGCCACCACGGACCCTA
The DNA here is from genome assembly GCF_017311325.1 of Ursus maritimus. NCBI lineage: Eukaryota > Metazoa > Chordata > Mammalia > Carnivora > Ursidae > Ursus > Ursus maritimus. The sequence goes on from NW_024424897.1 coordinate 728,669, forward strand.
CAGCTGGACCTGCTGGGGGCGCCATCAGGGGACACCGCCGGGCACACAAAGGGAGCACGGCATCCCCTTCTTTGCGCCAGTGGTCAGAACCCAGCTCCGGTGGGTGGGCTCCTGGGGTCCTGTCGCAGGGTGAGCTCTGCTGGGCCACCAGGGGGACACGCAGCAACACGTTCACTTCTTGCCCAGCGGAGACCCGCACGCAGAGGAGGCCGGAGGTGGGTGTGACACAAACCCATACACGTCTGGGTAGTGACAATAAGACAGTGGAAACTTGGCCTGGGGATCCCAGAGGGCACAGATTTCCAGGCCCAGGACGCGGCTGATTGTGCCAATGGCGCCCCCTGGTGGTCATTTCGGGCTGGGTGGCCTCCCCAAACCGTCCACCTCCTGCAAAGGAGGGCCAGCCACACGCTCAGTCCAGTCTCCCACCAGCAGCCAGTCCTCGGAAACGACCTGGGAACGCTCAGCTCTGCAGTCTGCTCTGGCCTCCCTTTCCTGACCTGTGAAGTCAGGACATTTTACGTGGGGTCCTGACAGCTCTTGGGGTCCAGGGTCCTCTCTGGCAGAGACTCTGGCTGCTCTGCTTCACTGCTCCAGCCCTGGAGACCCGCTGTGAGTGTGCACTTCTGAGCGTGTGAGCGCCTGCAAGTGTGGGCAGTGTGTGGCGTGGGTGTGCGGTGTCTGAGTGTGTGCACGTCCTGAGGGCCCCTCGGAGCAGGTGGCTTGGCGTCTGGGTCCCATCCCTGCCAGGCCATGTGTGGGGAAGGCCTGACCCCAAAGACAGAGCCACAGAGTTAGAGGGCTGAGACCCAGATGCTGGCAAAAGTCTCCTTTGGGGGCGGATGCCACAGGACACTGACCCTTTCTGCTCGTCTGTTTTCCACGGCTTCTGAAATGAGCGTGAACTACCAACGCAACCAAACAGCCATAAGGTTCTCATGCTGCCCACAGTCCAGGCTGGGCGGAGCCGCAGAGAAGCTTGTAAAACAGCCAAGGAGGAGACTGGTGCAACCCTCCCTTGCAGACAGAAAACCCAGGCCAGGGTGCCTGGCACCAGGGCCGACATGGGCCTAACCCCTGTGCTGTCGTCATGGATGTTGACAAAGTCGACCTTTCCTTGCTCCATTTCACCTGTGACAACCTGGATTTTGTCCAGTAAAGAGCCGCGTGGACTCCTACAGCACCCCCTGTGGCCCTGTGCACAGGGGACACTGTCTGGGACTCCAAGTCGCCCCAAGCCGGTCTTTCTCACAAAGCTCCAGGGAAGGTCACACTGTCCAGCACGCGCCTGGGCAGACAGCCGAGCACATACAAAGGCGTGTTCGTCCCCAAGACAGGGTGAGACCAGTGCCCCTGTCAAGTGTCTCGGGCCTCTAACAGCCAAGCTGCCGGGCCCAGGGCCCTGAGAGCTGTGTGTGCCCCCTTGCTGGGCCCCAACCCCAGTGAAATCCCCTGAGGACTGGTCAAGCACAGGGCCCTGCGTCCCCTGCCAAAGGTCACCCTTGTCTGCAGAACTTCCGTGCAGGCAGTTCCGGCCTGACGTGGACTGTCTGGAGCTCTGGCATCTCGTCCTGAAAACCGCGCTCCGTCGGGCCCACTAGAGAGAGGCCCTGGGAAGTGCTCCTGTCGCCATGAAAGGATTTGACCCCAAGGTCATGCTGGCACAGCTTAAAACACCAACTCCTTAATGTCCAAGGCTTTCGAAAATGCTGGGTAGCATGGGAAAGTGACGTGCTGTCCGTGCGGCCAGGGTGGGGCCTGCTCGTGCAGGAGGGGCCACGCCACGTGGCGGACACCCCGTCGGGGCCCTTGCTTAAAGCCACGCCCTGCGCTCCCGTGTGGAAAGCCCGACTCTCGAAGTGTGACTGTGAGGACGTTTGGGAGAGCCACACCCAGGCGGTAACGGACTGAGAGGTCTGGAGGCCTTTGCGCCGTGGCATGCGGAGCAGGACAGACGTTCTAGGAAACGTCAGCCGGGTTCTAACGGTTTCGTCATCAGGAAGACTTGTGAGAGAAATGCTGTTAGTGTCGTGCATATCAATCAGGCAACTCGGTCTCCCACACGCGGGGGGCCTGCGGGCGAAGGAGGTCATGAGCTCACTCGCTAAGTGAAACCAGCCATTTCCCGTCCCGGGCCCCAGACCTTGCTTCCTCACGGCTGCAGGGAGGACATGGAAGAGGCTGGGGGCTGAAAGCGGGTGAGCGGTGACTGGGCCAGTCCATACTGTCGTTGTAGCTAAAACCTGTCCGTAATAAACGCTGCTTGGACATCAGCCTCTCTGAGGCCTCTGCCTTACCCCCGGTGGCCCTGGGGCGAGGACGGTGAAGCCTCCACGTCACAGTTGCAGGGAACTGTTCCGAGTCACCTGGCCTCTCCCCGGTGGGCCTGGAGGACCGAGGTCAGGATCCCATGGACACTGGAGGGCACGTGTGTGACCCCAGCCAGAGCTGGGCACAGGGGCAGAGGGATCACCCCTAGCACCCCTCGGAGCTGGCACAGAGGATGGGAGAGCAGACCGTGCTGAAGGTCAAAGTCAAGGGCAGCTGCCCGTCAGCCCGATGGACTTTCTTTAGGGACACAGTCCTGTGGCATTTAATGCGTTCACAGCACTGCGTCAGCCTCACCTCTGTCTGATCCTGGGCCTTTCATCCCCCAAAGGAAACCCTGCGGCATCAGTGTCACGCCCTCCCCTCTCCCAGCCCCCTCAGCCACGAGTCTCCTTTCTTCCTCCGTGGATTTGCCTGTTCTGGTATTTAGTGTAAATGGAACCCACCTGTACAGCCTTCGTGGCCTGCGCTCACTCAGCACGAGGTCACGCGCCGCATCCACGCGGAAGCCGGTGTTGGCGCTTCACTCCTGTCTGGGGCTGAAGGACAGTCCATCGTACGGATGACCACGTGTATCCGCTTGTTGGCTGGTAGACACTGATTGACCTTTCGGTGGAATGATGAACGATGCTGCTGTGAACGTTCTTGTACGGATTTTTGTTTGGGTGAATCCGGGGTGGGACGGCTGGATCGGACACGCGGTGCTTCTGTGTCTAACCTTCCCAGGAACCGCCGCACGGCCGGCCGCAGGGCTGCTCCGTCTTACACCCCCACTGGCGTGCCCGCGGTTCCGCCTCCCGGCCTTTGCTCAGCACACATTCCCTCGGGGGTCCGAGGCTCCGCTGGAGCCGGGAGAAGAGCACGCGGGGGGTGGGCGCCGAGGGGGAATCGGGGGTCAGAGAGGCCGCGAGCACCGGCAGAACACACCAGCCAAGGCCAAGCAGTCGGGCGTCTGGTTTGAGAGACGGAAGGGTGTGGGGGGAGCGGGTCCACGGATCAGGACCTGGTGCAGGTGACCACGGCGCCGTCCACGTCGGCTTGCACACGCACACTTCAGAATGGCGGATGCTATTTCCCAGCCTGCTCTCTTCGCTGAGTGGGATCGTGGTGAGTGCGACATGCCGCGTCTCCATTGATGCTGCAGGCGGTTGTTCCAGAACCTTCCGTTTCTGGTGCCGCGTGGGTGCTTCGCGTCTCCCAGGCGCTCTGCCGATGACGCACCGAGGAGACACCGTCACAGTTCAAGGGGACGGGTTGCTTGGTGCCCACCGTTTTACTATCAGCTACTTCCCTCCACCTCAAGGCTGGGTTTCTGGGTATAAGGAAGAAAATTTCCATTTATTTCACTTGTACTGTCAGTTGACCGATGTGGTCTATATTTTTTGAAGAATAAAAGTGTTGGTTTGCTAACCGACAGTGAGCTTTAGGAAGGTCCAGATGCGGGTTCAGGCGAGGTGGGGTGGAGAGCGCGACCAAGCAACAAGGGGGTGGCCAGGGCAGCGCAGGCCGGCCCCAGGGATCTCATGAGCCGTTTGTGGAGGAGACCAAGGGGACCTCACCCTGACTGGCCGGTAGGTGGGGGCCGGACCCTCCAGCTCCAGGTCCCTGGCAGGAGGCCTCAGGCCTCAGGCTCTCGTATCTTCCATCCTTCCAATCCGTGGGCCCCAGAAGTAAAATAGAAACCCGGATGCCACTTCCCGCTACGAGGAAACACGAGATCAGGAAGTCAGCTCTCATGAAAGAAAAATGATATAAGCATCCTTCGGGAACCACACGCTCGTGCTGTGACGCTGCATGTGTCTGGGTGGTGACCGAGGAGCTCTGGTCGCCAGCGAGCCCTTGAAGCTGGGGCCCCTCTCCCCCTCCGTCTCCAGGCATCCGTGGCGGCCTGCAGAGCCGGTCGTACCGCCCGAAATAGAAATCTCTGGCATTTCTGTGGCTGCCAGGTGTGCAAGGTGTGGGCAGGTGGGAGGTGGGTTCGCTCTCGCCGGGCTGTCTAGCTCGCACGTCTCCCACCAGCATGAGCAGGGCACCGCTGCGTCCCCTCAGCAGGGGCTCATTTTAAAAATAAGTTATTCTGACAGTTTGTATACTAAACCTGTCACAGAGTTTATTTCTAGTTTGGCGTCAGGAAAGCAGTGATTGCCCCGTGGTTCCAGTGTGTGAGTGTGTGGGTGTCCACTGGTGAGCACATGTGAACCCACGTCTGTGAATGGGCACGTGCGTGTCACAGGTGTGCAGCTGTGTGCACGGGTGTGCACGGGGAGGGGGCACTGAGCACGTGGTGCTGGGGGGACGCTGTGTCGTCCAGGGCGCGTGCCTCCTCGCGGCCGTGCCGGCCATCAGCTCGGCTTCCCCTCCGTGCCAGCAGCAGCTCTGGACCAGGGTCTGAGGAGCCAGCTGCCCCAGCCCACCCCAGGGGGTCTGTGCCGCCCCCCGCCCACCCTTCCCACCGTCTTCTGAGGTCAGAGCTGTCCTCGGTCAGCAGGCTTGTGCCTTTGGGATATTCTGCCCTTTCACGTCTCATTCAGAGCCCCTTCCCGCTGGTGGATGGGCATCCCACCCCAGGGACGGCCACGCTCGCACACGCCTCCCCATACTCACAGGCGCACACCTGCTCACACCCACACAACCGAGATGCCCAAAGGTCAGAGAGCTTCACCCAGAAGATGTCACACACCCCCGCTCTGGTCTGAGGGTTCCTCGCAGCTTCCAGTCTTCTGGCCCCTCTCACCTGACCAACTTTGCCCGGAGGGGGCCCTGCCTCACCCCCTCAAATGGGCCTGGGGACGTGCAGCAGGAAGTTCTATGGGCCCCCAAGGATCAAGCCCACTTTTTTGTCCTTCAAACATCTTGGCTGCTCCAGACCCTTTGCTCTTTCATATGAATTTTTAGAACCAATTTTTCTAATCTTATAAAAAGCTCTCTTAAGAATGACCTTGAATTCTATTAATTTCGGGACAATGGGTGTTTTTGGGTCCCGCCTTCACAAAGAGGGCTGGGAAATGCAGTCGCCCAGTGGTGTCCACGCAGAGGCCACGCACGCTGCGGCCCAGCTGGATGGCTCTGCCTAGCAAAGCTGCACCCAGTAGACTGACGGATGTGGGTGGGCCGTGGCTCCAGGACATGGCCCACGTGGCTGTTTGACTTCACGCCAAGGAGGCTTCATGGGGACAAACAGCTGCAGGCTGACACGCAGAGGCTCAGAACTTTGCCTGTCCCTGGTGCACACGACCCTGCGTGTAACAGAGCCCACGAGAGCCCCATGTGGCCAGAGCCTGGGGAGGGGAGAGCTGGCAGCTCACGGGAACCAGGTAGGTAAGGAACAGACCTGGAGCCGAGGGAGGGAGACCGGCAGCACGTTCCCGGGGCGCAGAGGGCACTCCCCTGGCCGCCGGGAGCAACGTCAAGGACGAGCCTGTCACCAGCACGGTGCACCCCTTGGACGAGGCGGTCAATTGCGCCACTTGGGCTTTTGTCCGGAAGCCGCACTCGTGACCTGGAAAACAAGGAACCAGCATGTCTAGCATGCTAACTTGTGGTGACCAAGGCGGGAAATAGGCCCAAGGCCCGCTCAGCCCACGAGAGCGGGTGCGCCCCACCTTTGCCGGGCCTCTCCAGGAGAGCGGGCGCGAGCTCAGCTCTCCACGCGGGTTCACGGGCTGCCTTTGTCAACAATGGTGGGGGGAGTGGACCAGAACACATTTTTCTTTGATTTTCTTTGCATAAAGAAGGTCTGAAAGGACCCTGAAGAACATGGCGGAAGAACGTGGCCGCATTCCTTGTCACTCCCTGCCTTGTGTAGACGGCTTAATCACCGGTCCAAACCCCAATCCGGAATGAATACAAGTCTCCTCTGGGCTCCCTAAAGTAACGTAAGCAAGTGGCCCAGGGCCCCTGAGGCCCCAGAGTCCCCGTAAGATGGGCTGGGTCCCCCCATCCTGGGGGGACAGTCAGGAGGGCTGGGCGAGCCTGGGCCTTGTGTGAAGCAGGGCGGCCAGGAGAAGGCAGGGGTCCTGGGGGAAAGCAAAGAGGTCCTTTCCCGAGGGGGTTTTGTCAACCCTAAAAATAAAATAGCCAGTTATTTTACCAGCAAAACAGGTTTCCGCAGGGACATTAGAGGAAGTGCACTTGGGGCCGGGCATAATAACGGGCTTAGGCAAGTCGGAAGAGAAGGGGAAGGTCCGCTTGATGAGGGTGTAGGAGGAAACTGGGAAGGCTCGTTTGCTGGAGGAGATGAAGGGCTGGCTGCGGGCAGCGGTCAGTGCGTGGCTGCTGGGGGGGATGGGCAACGCTCCTCCTTCCCTTTAAAAGTGGGAGAGGAAATTCCTATGTGAGAATGTCCTCCTTCCTCCTGTTGGTTGGGGGCAGCAGCGAGGGTCTGTCCTCTGTGTGAGGGTCTTCTCCACAGCTGCCCCGCTCCGTGGCCAACGTGGGAGCTTCGCCGGTTCTCCCATCCTCACCTGGCCACTGGCAGTGGTGACCGTCACCGAACAGGCAGGCCGTTGAGAGTCTGAGGTGAGGCCCGTCCCCAAAGTCGTTCAGGCAAAGATTACACAAGGGAAGGAATAGACAGACAAGGTTCCGTTGGTCCCTCTTAGGAGCACAAAGCACCCATGTACGCCTGCTGCAGGAGATGGGGTGTTCCCAGGCAGAGCCCTAGCCGGCCCTACAGACAGGTGACAGGGCCCTGGCAGAAGTGATGGGGCCTTGCAGCCGAGGCAGGGTGAGCCCAAGTGGGGGTTCCCCACAGCAGCTGCGGGGGCCACAGCGGACATGGTGCTGTCGCCCGATGGAGGGGTCTCAGTCGGCCTCCCTGATTCCATCAGAGTCCCAGTAACCATGTGGAGCAAGGTCCCCCCGTAGAGGCTGTGACTATAGTTCCCCTTCTCTGAGCAGAGCCCCCGTCCCCAGCTCCCCTTCTCTGATCAGAGCCCCCGTCCCCGGCTCCCCTTCTCTGATCAGAGCCCCCGTCCCCAGCCCCTCTTCTCTGATCAGAGCCCCCGTCCCCAGCCCCTCTTCTTTGAGCAGAGTCCCCAACCCCGGCTCCCCCTCTCTGAGCAGAGCCCTCGTCCCCTGCTGGTTTGGCTGTAGAATGAACACAGAGCCCGCCACAGCCATCACAGGGAGCCCACCCGCTGCCACCACGATCCTGCCACTTGCTGCTTATGCGGGCCTCCATGTGCACACGTCTTCCAGGGCAGAGCATGGCAGCAGCCAGCAGAGGCCCACCAGTGCCTTCATCCTCTTGCAATGTGGCTCTGCTCAGTGCAAGCTGGCCCCCAGGCCCAACACTCCCAAGCCTGAGACTCAGACCTGCCAACAAGGGGCCATGTGCAAAATGAGCTCCTGAGGGCCTGCCTTGATGGGCAGGGGCCTCCCCTGACCACCTGGTCCCTGTCTCAGCCCTTGGCCTCACACCCAGCAAGCAAGGATGTTTCCAGCTCTTTCTGATTTAAGGATTGAGGGTCACAGACGTCCTGACGGACAGCCAGCCAGCCATTGGACCAACCCTGAGCTCCCAGAAATCTGGGTGCCATTGGGGGCTTCGTGATGGGCCCACAGTCCAGAAGGGACAGCAGGAAGCAGATGGCTGGGCTGACTCTGTCCTCTGGGCACCATTGCCGAGGTTTCACTCCCTTGGAACCTGCAAGGGAAGGCCTGGCCTGGGAAAGGACAGGAGCACTGACCTCCCTCCCACCACTACCCCATTGCCCCCTGACTATCTCGTCCACCTCCCAGAGGCGTCTCAGGGTGTGTGGGGCAGAAGGCTGGGCTACCTGTGGGCCGGCCGCTCTGTCCAAGCTCCGCCCGTCTCCAGCTTGGCTTCCAGAAGGGACAACCCCCCACCCAGGACCCTCACCCCCCCACCCCACATGCCAGCCAGGAGTGAGCAAGAGTGGAGATTCCCTCATCCGAGGTGACTCCTCGCCCCTGGCCAGGCGTCTCCCTCAGGAGCAAAGGTCCACCCATCCCTCTAGCCTTTGAATCTTGTCAAACGCCCCGTCAGGTGAACCAGCTAGGTGCGGGACCCCTACGGCTTGCAAAGCGCTCAGAAAATCCAGCGGCAAAACAGGAGCTAAGTGGCAGACACTCCGCAGGGAAAGGGAAGGAAGGAGACGCACATTAAGGTTCTATCTTAATATAAAGTAGAGATATAAATTCTGGGTCAGCCTGCACGCCTCCAGAAAGGCACATGTTCTAGATCCTGGGGTTCGGTGTCACGGGCACGGCCAAGCATCGCCGGCGGGGGCCCCGCGTGGCCTCGGACCAGACTCCGAGCTGGTAGGCTCAAAGCCGTCACGTGGTGAACACACTCAAATACCTTCTAAATATCATCGATTGGACTTTGTTAGAAGGGTATGTGCTAGAGGTGTAGAAACAGCAATGTATAAAATCCAGGTAACCATGTAATGAGATCGATTTCCTTATAATTATACGGAGGATGTCTTCTCTGGCTAAAACAATAAATCACACAAAGAAAAATCTGCTATGCACCATCTCCAAGAAGCACATTTAGGGGCCCCTGGGTGGCACAGCGGTTAAACGTCTGCCTCCGGCTCAGGGCGTGATCCCGGCGTTATGGGATCGAGCCCCACATCAGGCTCCTCCGCTATGAGCCTGCTTCTTCCTCTCCCACTCCCCCTGCTTGTGTTCCCTCTCTCTCTGGCTGTCTCTATCTCTGTCGAATAAATAAATAAAATCTTAAAAAAAAAAAAAAAAGAAGCCCATTTAAACTAAGACACACATAAAGGTTGAAAATACCAGATTCCTTTAAAATGCAGGGGCAAATGCTCACAGAAGTGCGGGCGTCACTGTCACAGCGTCTGAAGGGCTGAGAGCCGGACACCGTTCGGAGGGGGTCCCGGAGATGCCAAAGGAAGCCCGGGGTGCAGGGCCACGGCTCGCACCCCGACCGTCAGGTCCCCAGATGCCCCGACAGAGGAGACACGCCAGATTCTGTGACGACTTTGTGTGTCTGATGAAGCAGACCTGAGTCAGAATTCTCCAGAGAACACACTTGCCTCTGCTGACAGAGAAATGGAAACGAAAATGAAAAAGAGCACGGGCTCTCGGGATTGCAGCTCAGGGAGTGCGGCCTCCGGGGTGACCAGAACGTCCTGCGCACAAGGAAGGGGTGTTTACGACAACGACACGTGGTTTAGATGAAGAACAGAAGAGAAAAGAACCGCTAATTTGGGGCTGACGGGCGGAGCTGCTCCTGATTACTATCTTATTGGTTATTTTATTGGCGATCGCAAACAAAACTATCCCTGCTACGTATTAATTTACTGTCCTAAGTTACTGTAATTTACTCTGGCCTGTTCGGGAGCTCATTAGTCAGAAAGGAAAATGCCGTCTGTGGGTCAAGAAATTTCCCGCAGTCCCTCACCTCCTTTGCACGGGCCGCCCACCCCCAGAGGGAGAAGGGGCTGTGGGAGGTCGCCCTGCACAGATGCCCCCCACACACGGGAAAAGGGTTGGAAACCCGATCGCCTGGTAGCCCGGTGGCTGCATTCCCTGAGCACCCGCCGTGGACAGAGCAGGCGTGCGTCCCTCTGGAAGAGCAGGACGGTGGTCGGAACAGAACACCCTTGGTTGCTGGCCCCTTGCTGAAGGAACCGTGCCGGCTGGCAGCTGCCCACCTGGACCGTGCACCCCCAGGCTTCACCACCCTCTGCGCTGCACCCCACGCCCCCGGTGGTCCCCAGGCCAGCGTGATGGTCTCCCTCAGGTTTCTCCGAGACCAAGCAACAAGCCGGCCCAGCTGCTCTCTCAGCTCTGCCCCCAGCGGCCTGTCGGCACGTCCAGGCTCAGGCTCCAGGATGTGGAGACCACCCAGGGCGGCCGGGGTGCCCAAACCTGCCCCTGGGGCCAAGGACTGCCTGTGCTTTCCCAGGGCTCTCTGACCACCTGCCTCAGGCCTTCTGCTCAGAGCCCTCCCGCCAGGGCCCCTTCTGACCATCTGGCCTCGGGGAGCACTCCCTGTTCCCGACAGCCACCCCGTCAGCCTCAAGCCCAGTGGCCCCAGGCCTGTTTAGTCGAGCCAGGAGGGGAGGTCAGGGGTCAAATGCAAAATAAACCACCTGTGGGACTGATAGACAAGGGATGGCCAAGAGGTGTCTCTTTGTTCCTGAAATGTCCTAGAACTGAGGGTTTATCCACTCAGGCCAAGGTGGCCAAGTCCTTTTCCCAAATTGTCCCCCTGGCCACCTCCGTGGAGTCCAACTCCCACTCAAGGCTCCCTGAGCCCCCGAGGGGAGGGAGCTACGCCCACCCAGGTAGCAGCCCTCAGCTGGGCTGGGCGAGTCCAGGAATGCCTTGGAGCCCCCACCCCTCCGGACGGCCTTGAGGTGACCCTTCAGCCAGGAGAGCCAGGGCTGCATGCCAGGGCCCCACGACCCTCCCCTGAGAAAGGCTGGAGGTCAGAAGGGCGGCCTTCAAGGATCCCCATGTTTGCACTCAGAGCCCAGGGCCATCTCAGCCTGTCCTGCCCCCCACACCACCCCGGGCCCGGGGAGAGGCCTGGTCAGCCCGAGGGTGCCCTCAACTCCCCTCTCCCCAGTCAATGCGCCTCTCTTTCTGATGTAACAAAAAGTACCATTTATTCTTAAAGAACATGGTTCTCCCTGTTGCCTGGAGTACATGTCCATCGCAGACATTTTGGAGGACAATGAAAAAGTACAAGAAACTGCAAAAACCCGTAGTTCCCTGCCTCACAGTTAATTTCTGACGGCATTTCACATCTTTCTAGCTTTTCTGGAAATATATGTTTGTGTGTTTGTTTATTTATGCATTTTTATGTGTGTGTGTGTTTTCAAAATGAAATTGGGGCGGGGCGCCAGGGTGGCCCTGTCCGTGGAGTGCCTGCTCTTGATTTAGACTCAGGTCATGATCTTGGGGTCGTGGGATCAAGTCCCACGTTGGGCTCCACGCTCAGTGAGGGGTCTGCCCGAGAGTCTCTGTCTCCTCCTCCCTCTGCCTCTGCCCCTCCTCCCACTCCTGCTCTCTTCCTCTCTCACGAATGAATGAATGAATGAATGAGTGAAATGAAATGGCCTGAAATCGGGCCAATGCTGTCTGCACGGTCTGGGTCTGGCCCCTGGGGCTGCCGACCCCAGCACCACCGCTGGACACACCCTGGCTTCCACACCAGATACTCGTGCATCGTTCTTGCAGCCGATGTCGGGACCCTGTTTCTCCCCAGACGTGGGTGGTGCAAGAGGTGCCTCTCCAAGTCATGGCCGGTGGGTCTCTGGTGAAGTCTCCAGCCCCCTCCCCCTCCAGCGGCATGCCCTGGGGCCCTCCCCGTGGACCCCCCCTCAAGGAGACCCTGGAGAAGGTCTGTGTCTGTGGTCCCCAACTAAGGAGTTTCCCTTTGTCAGAACCGCTCATCCAGAGATGCTTCTCACAACCTCCCTTGTCTTCCCACGGGGCTCGTGGGGGAGGGGGGCTCCCGAGAAGGGCTTTGGGTCCAAAGGAGCCTCTGTCCCTCATCCTGGCCCGAGGACCTCGGGGACACTGGCCCTGCCCTGCCTTCTGGTTACTTTGGGGTTAGAGTCTCCCCAGGGAAGTATCCTAATTCTGGGGTAATTCTAGGAATCGGAGGCCAGCAGCTGAAGGGGGAGGATGGGGTGCAGATGTGGGGGTTCCTTGAGCGGGTCTGGGGACTCAGGGCTGGCAGAGACTCTGAAAGGCTCTGATCAGCATGTGTTTGGAAATCCCCGCATTATCTAATCCCACATGCTGGTCCTGCCGGACTTCCTGGGGTTGGGTGTGGGTTAGGGCAAGTGTCCCTGGACTGCCCCTGCTCAGCCCTCCACAAAAGTAAGCCAAGTAAACAGCCGATTAGAGGGAGGGTCCATGGTGTTGGAACAGAGCAGTTAAAGACACCAACAAATACTGAGGACATCAAAAGAGATGCTGTGCTGTCAGAGGGCCGTGCCTTGCAGGGTGAGGGTCCCAAGGTGCAGGTCTGATCGCCCCGCTCTGCACCACCTACACCCTGGCAGGGCTCACGGAGGGCTCCCTCGGGGTCTGGGGGCACAGGGGAAGGCTGGGCTGGCTCAGGGCTGGGCCGGACTCGCACTCCCGCTGATGGGGCCCCAAACACCTGCGCTCACCCTTCCCTCGGATCGCACGCATCTGCTCGTCCTGCAGCGCACACGCATTCCCTAAAGCAGCAACAAAAACGCCCCCAAATTTAGTAAGAAATGTGAACTGGTTATACAAATTATGTCATAATCTGAAGAAAATAAAAGAGGATTCAGATAAACAGAAAAGTGTAGCTTGGCCTTGGCTGGAAGGATCCATATTAAAAACAGGATATTTCCAGGGTCCCTGGGTGGCTCAGTGGGTTAAGCATCTGCCTTCGGCTTGGGTCATATCTCAGGGTCCTGGGATCAAGTCCCACATGGGGCTCCCTGCTCAGCAGGGAGCCTGCTTCTCCCTCTCCCTCTCCCTCTCCCCCTGTTGTGCTCTCTCTCTCTCTCAAATAAATAAAAATCTTTTAAAAAAATGTGAGTCTTTCTAAAATGAAACTATAAAAACGAAAAAATCTCATGGGGGCTCAGAACAAAAATAAACAGATGTTTGAGAAAAGAGATTTCAGAAGAAAAACAACACGCCGAGTTGTGGATTCCACCAGAAGCAGAAACAGTATGCGAGTCAAGAATTTACAATCAGTCTTATATTTTATAACTTCAGGATTTTCTAAAGCAGGTACATTAGATTACGTTACATGAACGAGAGCAAGACGACGAAGAACGAAGCAACAATCTTGGGTAAGAAGAAGAAGGGGACAGAGAGCAGCCCAGGGGTGCTGAGGGGTGAGGCAGCCATTGATAAAAGTGAGGTATCGGGGCGCCTGGGTGGCTCAGTCGGTGAAGCGTCTGCCTTCCGCTCAGGATGTGATCCCAGGGCCCGGGGATCGAGCCCCAGGGCGGGCTTCCTGCTCGGCAGCTCAGAACATCTGCTGACCTGTGTTTTCAGTTCGATACGAAATCATAACTGAAACCACGAATTCCAGGAAACCAAAGAAAGAAAATGAAACCCCACATATCGTATGATGCGGCAGAAGTTGTGATCCGAGGAAATGGAGGGGATAGGACATCCTACAGAGAAGGAGAAAGGGGAAAACGAAGGAGCCGAGTGCCGGTCTGCAAGCCAGATCACAGGACTGTATGAAAATGGAGAGGATACGGGGGTGTCTGGGGGGCTCAGTCCGTTGAGCGTCTGACTCTTGATCTCAGCTCAGGTCGTGATCTCAGGGTCGTGAGTTCCAGCCCGGCATTGGGCTCTGGAGCCTGCTGGGCATGGAGCCTGCTTGAAAAATTAATAAATAAAAATATTTTAAAAGGAGAAATGGGAAGGATACACACGTGGGATATGTGTGAGTGTTTGTACACACACAGAACGTTTCTGGAAAGTCGTGAGGACGTGTCCACAAGCATCACCTCTGGAAAACGAAGCAAGAGTCGCCATGAGACACACCAGCTCCTTGCATTGTTCCTTCCTGGAACATTTGAGTGGTTTTGTAAGGTTTCTGTACTTCCAAAGTAAACAAACTTGTTTCACTTTCAAGATGCGTAAGTGCTTTACCTGGGTACACGTTTACACCCAGCTCCCCAGGCAGCTCATCGCAGCCCTCAGCTGACGCTCAAGGTCCCTCACCGTGTGGGACCCTCCTTCCCTCCCACCGGAACAGGCCCATGCCTCCGGGACTTGGCGGCCTCCAGCCGCTACCCAGGAGCCCCTGCTGAGTTGAGGGACCCCGGGCAATGCTGGATGTGATGGGAAGGAAGGGCTGACTTGGGAGGTGGCCTCAGGGACAAGCCCCTCCTCCAGGCCCAGGAGCAGTGCTGGGGGGTTTGCGGGAGCAGGCGCAGAAGACTGGGCAGGGGCATTTAGGTCCCAGGCTGGGGGGTCATTTGTGGGGCCTCCCTCAAGAGCTTCGTTGGCCTCCAGGTCGGGGCAGGGGCTTCTGGCCTCTGTACCCCTCCATGGAGGTGCCATCTGCCTGTGAGGATGACCAGCCCTGAGCTTTCTCTGCCCACCAGGCAAAGGTTACTCCTTCGGAACATATCCCTGGCCCAGGTGTAAGCTCCCAGAACAGGGACTGTCTGCAGGCCAGATGCACACACCAGCCCCTCTGTGAGGAGGAAGCTGTCGCTTGCGGAGTTTGAGCGCATTGGTCAGTGGCAATGAGTGGACGAAGGGCCAGCGACCACCTCTGGGTCTGTATTCGCTGAAGCTGGCCCCAGGCTGGCCGGCCTCAGAAAGCTGGGCCAGGGTCCAGGACAGCACAAAGAACAAACACCTGGACACCAGCAAAACTTCCGCATGCACCTCTGTTCCCACTTCCAAGACTTACGGAGAAACTTTATCTTAGTGATTCTTGGAATAACCACCAAAACCATGTGTAGGGGAGAAATGAACAAATCCCCACTTCCAAAGGTTCTCTTTGGGACTGACCTCACACAGGTGCACCTCCGGGACACCTGAGCTTGCCCAGGTTGAGTCTCCCCACCCGCAGCAGGACCCTCAGTGGGGAGAAGCTGGAGGAGGGCCTCCTTCTGGCCGAGGGCTAATAAAGAGCAGTTTGACCTTCTAACGGTGAGCCCCGCTCCTGCTCATTCCTGCCTGCAGCGCCAGGACTATCTCCAGCTGTAGTCTGGACCCCATTTGCATTTGAGACAACTCAGCCCTCACAGGCTCCTGGGGGTTCTCCGCGGGCACAGCTGGCCCCGCCCCGCGGGTGCGCCCATGCGCAGAGGGGCGGGGCACACGGGCGAGGACTGGCGGGGTCCCCTGGTCCGTGCGGGGAAGCGAGCCCACCCGCTCCGAAGGAGCATCTGGTCAGCTTTCTTGGAAAGACGCCCGCTGCTGTTTTCCTGTTTTCTTTAGAAGGAACATGTAGGGAAGTGTTTTTAAATAAAGATATAACAACTACCAAGAAAGTCAACCATTTCTGTGAATTCAGGGCAGTTCCTAAGACTCGAGTGACTTCCCCGAACTCGGGGTTTCCTTCCTGTATCCAGGACCTGGGTGCGGATTCTGCACCCTCGTTCCCGCAGCCTCCTCCCCTGGCTCCGCCCCCGCAGCGCCAGACTTTCCTCTCCGCGCGCCGCGCAAAGACGAGCGGCAGCAGCCAGTGGCCTGGAGCAGCGGCGCGCAGGGAGCCGGGGCGCAGGTGAGGGCGCGCTCTCGGAGAGCGGGGACGCGGGAAAGGGGCGCACGAGCCGGGGACGTGGCGGGGGTTCCACGGTCGAAGGGCTCCGTGCACTGGGGATGGAGACCCCGGAGCGCTGGGCTGACCCTCCCCCGCAGACGTGCGGCCCCGAGTGCCCCGCCGGAGTCGGTGGGCCAGGGAGTGGGGGGCGAACGGTGCGCGCCGCGGGGAGAGGAGGGGGGACAGGGGCCGCAGGTCTCAATGGGGACCTGCCTCTCCGCCGGGCACACACAGGCTGGGCTCTTGAGAGGGCAGGGAGGTGGCATCTCGGGCTCCCGCAGACTCACACTTACGTGTGTGCGCTCCCATTCGTGGGCTCACACACCCGTGATACACTCACTCATACACACCGGTACAACAGAACCGAGCGGCCTGCGACTTCCGACCCGGGAAGGGATACTGTGCCTGGGGAGCAGGGAGAGGAGCCTGCTTCCCCGAGAGAAGTTCTTAGCTGCCCTTTTCACGCTCCTGTCGCCGTTCGGTTTGGCAGCCGTCGTCTCGGAGTGTAATAACATCCCCACTGCTGGTTAATGATCTGCCGCAGGAAAACCGCTCTCCGGGCCTGTGGGTAGAGAAGCCAGAGCTCCTGGGAAGCCCTCCCGTCCCCCAGGATTGTGACAGTGGGGGTGGGGGCGGATGTGCTTTTGGCCCCAGGGGCCAGGGGTGGGGGCTCACAGGGCTGGCAGTGGGGAAGAGAGTTCTTGGAGCAGGCGGCTGGTGAGCCCAGGGGGTGACTGCCAGGCAGAGGGGAGACGGGAAGTACTTGCCCACCCAGCACCCAGGCCTGGAGGACTTTACTGCCCAGCTGGGGACCCCTCCCAGTCCCAGCAGCAGGGACCATGACGCCACCGGGCTGGGGCGTTCCCTCCACTGCAGCTCAGGTGGGGGGCCACAGCTTTGCAGGGTGCAGCTGTCTCTGGGAGGTGGTCACCTCCCTTACCGTGCTGGTGAGAGGCTGGCCAGCTCAGCCTCGTGCACAGGCTTTTGGTGTAAAGCCTGAAGCCCCTGCCGCAGCGGAGAAAGTGGCACCAGCCACTCCACGGCGCTGTGGGAGTGGAGGACCGCCACGCACCCGGCTGGCCTGAGCCAGGCTTCCGCAAGACTGGCTCTCTCAGTTTTCCCTTTTCCCAAACCAGGACAAGCTGCTGGCAGCAGCCTGCACTTTCCAGATCATGTCACTGACTCCCAAGTGTGACTCGCCCCAGAACCCGTGAGTTATCCTTGGTCAGGGACCCACAAACGCCAGCTGTATCGCTCCCATCCCGGTAGCCAGACGCTGGTCCTGGGGTGATAATTGGAGAGAAAACTGCACTGGCGTTTCGTTTCGCCCTCCAGCTTGCGGCCCGCACTCGGCCCTCCCGCTCCGCATCACGCTTCTGTCTTCTTGCCTGTCCCTTTCCCCGTCATGTCACGGTCTCCCTCCCTCTGGTTTTTCTCTCCGTTGCTGTGTTGCGGGCAAGTGAGAGGGTTCAGGCATGGGGAGTGGAGCCGCCACAGTTAAAAACATTTGATTTTGAAAAATGAATCATTCTTCACATGTATGTCCCCAGTATTGCTCAGAACACGTACGACAAGTCTGACACTCAAGTGTGACTGGGCGTCTGTATTGTGCCTGCGAAGCCCAGAGAGGCTGGTTCACCGGAGTGAATTTTCTCCTGATAAATTCCCCCGGAACAACCGAACACCTGGGCTTGGCTGCTCTTGAATCTGACGCTGGACGACCACAGAGGGTTGGGTAGGCCAGGGGCTGGCAGCAGGTGGACACGGCCACCACTGGGCAGGAGGAGCTTGGCTCAGTACCTGCAGCTGCCCTCAGGGGCCTCCAGGACCCAGTCACTGAGGTCTGGAGGCCCAGCTGGCCTCCCCAGCAGTGAGTGTTGCTGGCCAGGGGTCCGGCTCTCGTGCTGGGTAAGGGCTGATATCCAGAGATGGCCAGGACCGGGCTCTGCTTCTCACACACAAATGAACGGACAGAGCCGGCACGCCAGGGGCAGGAGTTAGAGATAGCATTCCTGGGACGTCTGCTGCCTTGGGCTCCGTGCCCAGAGAGTGGCCGCCTGTGACTCGTGGCCGGAAGCGTGGAGTCCCTGGAAGCACATCCAGACTGGACTCAGACGGCCTCCCGACCTCCCAGTAAAGATGGGATTCCCAGAGCTGGGCGCAGGAATCCAGGAGAGGTAGGACAGTGCCATGAACAGCGAGGGCGAACCCCACCTGGCTCCCTGCCCTGCCCTCTGATCTCTGGACTGTTCCAAGGGCACCAGCTAAGCCGGGGACTGTCCTCACAGATAAGCCTGGCATTCAACATTGCATCCATGCCTCTGGCCAGCTGAGATCTATGCCCAGGTCCAAAGGGAGGACCACTAGTCCATGGTAAAAGCCAGGTGGAGCCCAAGACAGCTGAGGGAGCCCAGAAGGGCTCAGGGTGACAGGATGTACAAGAGGACATTGGAAGTTTCCTAATCTCCAGTCCACATCCCCCATCTCTAGTCCGGATCCCCCTCTCTAGTCCGGACCCCCTCTCTAGTCCGGATCCCCCTCTCTAGTCCGGACCCCCTCTCTAGTCCGGATCCCCCTCTCTAGTCCGGATCCCCCATCTCTAGTCCGGATCCCCCTCTCTAGTCCGGATCCCCCTCTCTAGTCCGGATCCCCCATCTCTAGTCCGGATCCCCCATCTCTAGTCCGGATCCCCCTCTCTAGTCCCGATCCCCCATCTCTAGTCCAGATCCCCTTCTCTAGTCCAGATCCCCCATCTTTAGGCTGGATCCCCCTCTCTAGTCCACATCCCCCTCTCTAGTCCGGATCCCCCTCTCTAGTCCGGATCCCCCTCTCTAGTCCGGATCCCCCTCTCTAGTCCGGATCCCCCATCTCTAGTCCGGATCCCCCTCTCTAGTCCGGATCCCCCATCTCTAGTCCACATCCCCCTCTCTAGTCCGGATCCCCCATCTCTAGTCCGGACCACCCTCTCTAGTCCACATCCTCCATCTCTAGTCCACATCCTCCATCTCTAGTCCGGATCCCCCTCTCTAGTCCGGATCCCCCATCTCTAGTCTGGATCCCCCTCTCTAGTTCAGATCCCCCATCTCTAGTCCAGATCCCCTTCTCTAGTCCAGATCCCCCATCTTTAGGCTGGATCTCCCTCTCTAGTCCAGTTCCTTTTCTTTTTAACTTTTTTTTTTTTTTAAATAGGCTCCACACCCAATGTGGGGCTTGAACTCATGGCCCTGAGATTGCATGCTCTACTGACTGCCACCTAGCGCCACAGGGGCTGTGATGGAGGACGTGGCCCCAGCCCAAGGTGGGCACAGTTTGGAGGTGAAAAGGGGTGCAACCCAGGTGTCCCCTTAGCCTAAGTCTGGAACCAAGGATTTCACAAAGAGGCAGGACCTCTCCCACATAAGGAGTGTGAAGAGCGACTGATAGATGCCTGTGGGTGAGGGGAGGGCCATCCAGAGCCTGGGGGAAGGTTTAAAGGAGGAGGGGGCTTTGAGCAGCGGGAAGAGAAGCCTGGAGCCCCAGCCAGTGCCCATCCCGAGCGCACGCCCTCAGTGGGCACCAACTCCAGCCTCGCCTGGACGACACAGCAGAAGATGGCCGGGGGCCAACTTTACAGACATTGCACCCCCACAGGAGGGTGCCGGGGGCGGTAGGGAGCCCGTGACACTTCCTGGCTTGTCTTGTAGCCGAGAAAACGTACATATAAATATGTATAAATATATGTATGTTAGAGAAGCATGCATGTAAATGGCACACCTAACAATCCCTACAGATGTATTTTCTTAAGGTGGGGCTAGAGTAGATACTAAGATTTTAAAAATTAGTCAGTGTAAAATAATTGTTAGGATTGGGGGACACATGGTGTGTTAGAAACTGCAGAGGCTGGGAGCCGGTGAGGCTGGCGAGGCCTGGGAGGCTGGCGGGGCCTGGTTGCGGGAGGTCACCATCTCCCACGCCCCGCAGCCTCATGTGACGAGGCAAGGCGGCCTGCCTCTCGCTTTCCTTTTGCTCGTCAACACACCCACGCCCTCTCAAAGGCCAGTGGGAGAGGTCAGCGCGTGCGATGGAAACACACCTTCACGGAGGTGACCATGTCGCCTGGTCCAAGGGAGGACCAGAGGGGAGGCCCTGATAGGGAGGCCGCTCGGGTCCACAGGGACTGAGCCCCTGAGGGAACCACAGAGAGGGTGTGCGTGCCCGTGCGCACCTGTGTGTGCAGGGGTGCAGCGGTGGGGCAGGGGCTCAGGGAGCCGGCGTGAGATCACAGAAGACCCTGGCTCTGCGTGGAGTGAGGCCCTGGTGCGGGTTGTCAAATAGCCCGTTCATGTATTTATTCTCCGTCAACATCCCAGAAAGTTTCCTTGGAACTTGAAACATGACTCCAAGTTTACTGAGAAGGGTAAATACCCAGCAGCAGTCAGGACAATGTGTGAAGGGGGAGGTTTCAAGGGAAGGGCCTGCTTCCGAATCCTGCAGACCCGGGGTACCTGAGGTCGCACCGGACGAGTGGGGGAAATACGTGCACGTCTGGACAGAGGGCACAGCCCACATCCACTGGGCATTCCGTGCACACCAGGGCACCGACGGGAGGCCCTGCTGCTTCTTCAGGGCCCAGGACGTGGGGCTGGCCGCCCCAGTGGCGTTCTGTTCCCGCGTGAATCCTGCACACCACGCTGGGGACACCAGCCCGCTGGCTCGGGTATGCCTTCACCGATCCATGCAGGGCTGGAGCCTGGGTCAGCGGGCTGTGTGTGTTCTCTCACCTCTGGCCGGAGGAAAGCTTGGCCTGCCTCCTCCCACCCCAAGACCGGGGCACCCTGACCCACATCGGAGCGCCAGGGCAGCGTGGGCACCAAAGGCTGTGCTGAGGTTGGCCAGTGGCAGCAGAGAAGAGACAGGCGCTCCAATGGCCAAGAGGCAAAGCTGGTGTCTCCTCTGGAGACCACTGGGTGGGAAGCCCTGGCCCCCGTCGCAGGAGGGCGACCCTGGGAAGCTCAGGGAAGACTTGACGGAACTGCAAAGGCCCCTGCGGACTGTTCTCGAGGCAGGAGAACAGAAACACTGCGGGGCCTGCCTAGGGCCTCCTCCACGGCCGGGCCAGAGGCGAGACGCCACAGACAGGGCTGGTACTCAGCTCGCACCATGACCCACGGCTCTGTGGTAGCTCGCGCACGACCCCAGCTCGGCGGTAGGGCAGCGTCCACGCAGAGCTCTCCCTCAGGCTGACACGAAGCGCTCTGGCCACGGGACTGGGAGGGGCCACCGGGATCAGCAAGATGCCTGTGGGCCACTGGGCGCCATTTTGTGTCTTCCCATTGAAGAAGATTTGTGTCAGGGAGTGAAAGAAAGAAAAAAAGGTGTGTCTTCCAATTCAAGAAGTTATTTTGTAATAATGTTTGGGAAAAACTGAGCAGATCTTGTCTGAGGTGCCAGGAAAATCCCAGCACAGGAAGTTTCGACTCCTTTTTCTAGAACCTTCCATCCATGTAAGCAACATTCAGTGGTAATGAGCTGCTCGTGCCTGATCTTGGTGATTGCTGACAGGCACTGAAACCAGCAAGGCTGCCACTGGATCGCATCCAGCTGTGAAGTCTCCATGTCTTTCATTATTCAGAGCAGACTCACTGCAGCAGGATCTGGGCAGCTGTCCCTCTTCCTCATCAGCAAATTCTGGTTCTGTGATTAACGATCTCATCTAATAGGCTTCATGGCTGTGCGCAGGGAGACCCGTGAAAGGCAGGCACGGAGCAGCCACAGCTTCTGCGGGGGAGGGCATCCTTCCCGAGGCTCTTTCTACCTCAACTTCTCTCTGTTGCTCTTACAAATGGGTGCACATGTAATGAGAAGATGAGAAACTGTCCTTGCCTTACGTTAGAACTACAAACAAGTTTAGAAAAATCAAGCAAAGGGGTGCCTGGGGGCTCAGTCAGTTGAGCGACCGACCCATATCTCAGCTCAGATCTTGATCTCAGGGTTGTGAGTTCAAGCCCCGAGTTGGGCTCCATGTGGGGCATGCAGCCTACTTTAAAAAAAAGGGAAGAAAATCAAGCAAAGGGAGGAGGCGGGACAGCAGCCCCAACCCCCACCCCAGGCCCTCCTGGAACGTGACCACGCCTGGTGAGGCCTGCGTGACTCAGCTCGCACATCTTCCAGGGCTGGGCCTGGCAGGATTGCAAAGAGAGGTCCGCCCACCAGAAACAGCCCCTGTACCCTGTTTAACCACCAGAAACCACTGAAACAGGGGCGCCTGGGGGGCTCAGTCGGTTTAGTGACAGACTCTTGATTTTGGCTCAGGTCATGACCTCAGGGTCGTGGGACCGAGCCCCAACTGTGGCTCCACGCTCAGCATGAAGTCTGCTTCTCTCTCTCGCTCTCTCCCTCTGCCCCTTCCCCTGCCCATGTGCGCACACTCACTCTCTCTCTCTCTCAAATAAAATCTTGAAAAAGAAAGAAAGAAAGAAAGAAAGAAAGAAAGAAAGAAAGAAAGAAAAAGAAAAGAAACGAAACTACTGAATTAAGCTTCTCTGTGTTTTAGGAATGAACAGAGGGGCAAAAGCAGTGGAAAGCCAGGGAGTGATTCCCAGGGGCTCGGGAAGGGGAGTGTGCTGGGTGCACGTCAGAGTCCAGGCAGAGCTGGCATGAGCCTCCCGGGCGCCGAGTGCTGGCCTGGCCTGCTCCAGGCCTGGGGACGCCACCCGAGGACCACAGCGAGCTGCTCTGGGCACCGGGCGCTGTTACATTCAGCAGATATCCATCCACGGATGGACAATGGCCCGGTGGGTGGACAGCAGCTGCCTCTAACTTACGAAACTTAGGGATACAGCTGCTAGAACATTCCTAAGATATCAGGCACATTTAGCACATTGGCCAAAACCCTCGGTCACGGGGACTCAGGGTCTGTGTCCCGGGAGAAGGGCACATACCCACACAGGGGCCACTCAGCTCAGCACAGATTCTCGCCCCCAGGAGCCCAGAGCACCAGGACCTGCGGGCAGGGGGCTTTGTTGTCTCGGGCACACCACACCCTGTATGCAACCCACCCCAGGACCCTAGAACCCCTTGTGGATTGAGTGAGAAGGAAAGCCTCCATCCACCAGCCTGGCCGTCTGTCTGTCTGTTAGTCCTTATCTGTCTCTGTGGAGGACAAGCCAGCTCGGGCCAGCCCTGGGCCCGTGGGCACAGCCTGTGCCAGGGTCCTCTCCCCGCCCGCCCGGAGCCCCACGGGCTATGCCATCAGGAGGCCCGGAGCGCAGGACATGGTTTGCGTTTAACATTCTTGAAACTCTCTTCCTATCTCAAATCAGGTATTTCTTTCAAAAGCTGTTATCTAGCCATTTTTCTTTTGTCCTGAGGTTGTGCAAGGCCGGGTGGGCCCTCCTCTCTCACGGCTCCAAGGCCCCCAGATCAGTGGGTTTTTACGTAAGACCCTGCCAGGAAACCCGCC
The DNA here is from genome assembly GCF_017311325.1 of Ursus maritimus. Lineage (NCBI taxonomy): Eukaryota > Metazoa > Chordata > Mammalia > Carnivora > Ursidae > Ursus > Ursus maritimus. Next base: position 751,669 of record NW_024424897.1, read on the forward strand.
AAGGAACCCCGGGGAAGACAGGCCCGCCTGCTCAGGCCCCCGGGGGTCTGGGGAGCTCCATGCAGCAGCACAGAATGGGGGTGCTCTGTGGCCCTGGTGGGGCTGGGATCAGTCCTCCCGGCGCGATTCCCCTTCCTGGGGTCAGGGCTGGGCCTGGTCACCAGTGGCCCCGAGTGCCTAGACGCCATTAAGTTCAAAGTTCCCTCTGCTCCTGGCCCCTGTGCCCCATTGTCCCCAAACAGCTGAATTCAAAACCAGAGTCGCAACCATAGAACATTCTGGAAAAGAGAAAACTATGGAGACACGAGGAAGACCAGAGGTTGCCGGGGGCCGGGGGAAGGGGATGAACAGGTGGAGCCCAGGGTTTTAGGACAGCTCTGTTGGGGGCATAATGATGGATGCAAGTCGTTATGCATTTGTCCCAACCGGCCTTGCGTTCAACACACGAGCGAGCCCTGAAGCATGCGAAGTACGGACTTCAGGCAAGAACCGCGTGTCCGTACCGGCTCACGGATCGTGACGAGTGCGCCATGACCACGCTAACACGGGTCGACTCTGCACTTTCTGCCCGATTTTTCTGTAAATCTAAAATGCTCAAAGACAAACCAGAAGTCTATTATTATTATTTCTTTTTTTTTTTAAAGATTTTATTTATTTATTCGACAGAGATAGAGACAGCCAGCGAGAGAGGGAACACAAGCAGGGGGAGTGGGAGAGGAAGAAGCAGGCTCATAGCAGAGGAGCCTGATGTGGGGCTCCATCCCACAACGCCGGGATCACGCCCTGAGCCGAAGGCAGACGCTTAACCGCTGTGCCACCCAGTCGCCCCTATTGTTATTATTTCTTAATCAGAAGGTCAACAAATGGTCTGGCAAGCCATTTTTTAAAACTTTTACTTTTTTATTTTTATTTTTTAAGGGTATAATATACTCTTGCAGGGCGACATTGTCTTTATTATAATTCTCAGCTGTAGCTCTTCCACTTAGAAACGAGAAACCATCTTTTCAGTAAATTGTTACTCCCTCCTCTTTTCCCAGCTTAGGGATAGTTTGAAAAAGGCGTAATTTGTACAGTTGTTAGGAAATTAAACTTACATTGATACATAATTCAAGTGTTTATAAAGCACTCGAAACTGTAGCTTATATGTATGCGACTTCTGAAATACAATGACACTTTTAACAATATTTTTGTTCTTTAAAAATATTCTACATACATGCATAAGATCAAAACAATCCTTTCTTTTTTGGGAAATTTCCTGTACGCGGTAAGAAAAAAGCAACCATAGCAAGGTTTCCGCGTCCAGAGGACTGGGTGCCGCCTACTGTTCCATTCCTGTAACTACTAACCTTACAGATCAAAAATCACTTTTGAAACCCACGTTCTAAAACCTGCCTTTTGGAAACGCTTCCGTGCTGCTACCTGTAAGTGGCCAATTCAGGTCATGCGAAGAACGTACATGATATCAAAAGTGGTACAAAATAGCCACATGCTACCTGGATATGAAAACCAGACCTCACCGTTTTTTACCTCAAATGCAGGGTTCCGCCTCCCTTAACTTGTATGGAAATCTCAAGGGAACACGGAGGTAACTGGAAGATACAGAAAGTCGCCATACGGTTGACGGGCTAGTCAAAGTCGGGCTTGATCCGAATCCTTAACGAGCGTAGAGCCACTGGTGCGTTCGGAGCGTTGGTTCACTCACGGGAGCGGTCGGAAAGGCGGTCATGCGCTGTCCCCTCTTTTAAAAACAGTACGTGTTTCACCCACTAGCTCCAATACATCAAAAGAACAAAGGGGCGTAACTTCTCAAGAGAATTCAGCATTACCAGTTTTTAAAGAAACACCTTAGAAACAAATCTGTCCGCTTCAACAAGTTGCACTCGTGCTAGTGACATTGTAATCTTCTTTAATGGGTCACGGCCCAAATCCAAACTGTTGGGAACAGTCCTCAGACAAACTGGAACATAAAGTGTTGAATTCAATTTCGGTGTCACTGATGTCTTCATCACCATCCCCAACCGACGGCATCAAACTGAATCGACATTCATCTCCAAGGCCGAATGGATCGGTTTCCGTGGTTCTAGAGCGCTCTGGAAGCTCGCCGTATGCCCTCGACTTCCAGCTCCGTCTGCATTGTAGTTTGAAGTTACATCGGCTTTATTGTCTTGGTCACCCCGGAGACCGACCAATATAATGTCTGAAGTATTTTCCCAAACCGTTTTCTCGATTTCCTCTGATGTGACCTAAGCTCTTGACACCAGGTACAGAGAAGGTGCGGGAGAGGCAGGGCGGGAGCTCTGGCATCCAGGCGCAGTGGTCAGGGAGGAGCTCAGGACCCCTGCCCGCCCCTGGCCAGCCTGCAGCCCGGGAGACCTCTGACCCTGTGGGTTTCCTTTCTCCAGGGACTGTCCCAAGAACCAATGAGGAGGACACAGGACCCCTGAGGCCCGCCTCCCTGTCCTGCTGGCCATGCTGATCTTGACGTTCCCCCTCCTGCTTCCCCAGATGCTCTGGGCCGTCCTCCTGGCCACCTCCCTGAGTGCTCAGAATGGAGGTAAGTCCCAGGATCCCACCCTGTCTGCTGGAGGGCCCAGCGAGGGGGTGGGGAAGGGCGAGGCAGGGGTGGGAAGAGCAGATCCACGTCAGGCCCAGGTGGGACCCAGGCCCCAGGTAGTGATCATGACCCTGAGGTGAGAGGGTGGTCCAGCATCCCTGGGCCACGATGGGATGAGCCAAGTCCCCCCGTAGATGGCAGACAGGGGGTGCCCACTCCAGCGCCCAGTGGTGACGGTCAGAACATGTATGGGGATGGCTAAGAGCATGGCCAGGTTCCAAGGGAGAGAGGGTCCTGGCCAGTTAGTGACAAGTGCTGCGGCCAGAGGAGGGGCAGCAGGACAAATCTGAGGATTCTCGGTCCCCGCTCTGGTCCCCACTCCATCGTTGGGCCAGCAGCTCCAGCATCACTGGGGCACTTGTCAGACATGCGGACTCTCGGGACTTGCTGGGCCCTGCAGAATCAGGATCAGTCCCGGGCACACGGCTCTAGGTCGGGGCCGTGCCGTGGAACCATCCGAGGGGCTCCTCAAAGATGCCGGTCCCCAGGCACACCCCACACCGGTGGAATGCAATCACAGGCAGAGGGAGCTTCGAAACTACTCCAGCAGTTCCTGGGCGCGGTCAGGGTGGGGCACCCCCAGGCTGGATCATTAGCACATCTGGGATTGGCAGGAAACCCTTGAGCCACAGAGGCCCCTCCTCCTGGGAGCCCGCGGCCCCCTCCCAGGGCACTGGACAGATGACGGCAGCCCTGGCCGGCCCTCCCGTGTTCCCGCTCTCTGCCAGACTCGGACAGCCCCGAGTCAGCCCCCCTGCGTGGGCGTGGGGGCAGCCTCCTGCCACCAGGATGGGGAGCTCCGTCCCAGCCTGGGGGCCCGCCACCCACAGCCCCTCTGTAGGTGGGGCACGGGGTGCTTTAGGGTCGTTTGAATTTTTATGACAGGTGTGTGTTCATACAGCACTTCGACAATGTTGTAAAGATGCAGAGAATGCATTTTGTTTTGTTTTTTTAATTTAAATTCAATTAGTTAACATATAGTGTATTATTGGTTTCAGAGGTAGAGGTCATCAGTCATATACAACACCCAGTGCTCATTACATCACACGCCCTCCTTAATGCCCATCACTCAGTTGCCCCATCTCCCACCCCCTCCAGCAACCCTCAGTTTGTTTCCTATGATGAAGAGTCTCTTATGGTTTGTCTCCCTCTCTGATTTTGTCTTATTTTTCTCTCTCTTCCCCTATGATCCTCTGTCTTGTTTCTTAAATCCGCACATGAGTGAGATCATATGATAATTGTCTTTCTGACTTATTTCACTGAGCACAATCCCCTCTAGTTCCATCCACGTCCGAGCTTTCATGTGTTTTGACGGCTGAGTACTAGTCCATCGCGTATAGACCACGTCTGCAGAGAATGCATTCTAAAACCCTTCCTCAGAACAAACACAGTGGCCGGGGGGACAGTGGGGAGATTCGGGGCAGGTTCCTGCCGCAGACTCGCATGTGGAGGTCTTACATCCACGGAGCCCTGACCGGCCCCGCGGTAGCCCCCTTCCAGAACAGTTTCCTGCTGGCGCCCACGGCCTCCCTGAACCGAGCGGTCTCTCTCCACTCTGCTGCCCACTGGCTGAGCCGCCCTGGTACAGACTTGTGACTGCGGCCTGGGAGGGGCCCCCTGTCCCCGAACACTCCGGGTTTGCTCAGGCCTGTGCCTGCCTTGCAGAACTTCCACCTCACACCCTCTCTCTCGTGGGCACCCAAGGCCCCTGGCACATGGCCACACGTGGCATCTGCCATGCTGTGTCGACTTGGTGAAATGTGGGCTCAGCCAGCACACGGTGTGCCCAGAGCTCGTGTCGCTGTCTGGCGTCTGTCCAGCTGTGTCCAGTCCGCGGTGGAAACTGCTGCAGCAGGACAGGAGGACATCGGGGCCGGCTCGCTCATGTCGCCTGGGGCACCCACTGCCGTGTGCCGGCGCCCCAAGGTCCCCATCAGTCAGAGCTCGCCCCGGTTGTGCAGCGAGGCTGGCGATGGGTGAATTTGCTCCAGGACTCGGCCTCCCAAGATGGTGGGTCCGGTTCCACAGCCGACAGGGGAGGTGGAGGCGGGGGTCCGTGCTCGTTGCCTCTGACGTTGGCGGGGTCGGTGTCCTGCAGGAGCCGCGGACCTGCCCTGTGGAGCTGAGTGTGCACGCCTGGCCCAGGACCCTGGGGACGGTGAGGCGGCTGCAGGCCTGGCCTCAACGCCCCAACACACACGTGAGTGGGCCGAGCAGCCCCCCAGAATCCACCTGCAAGGAAGGGCGTCTGGGGGATGTGCCCAGGCACCGGGACGCCATACCGGCCGCACGTGGGGACACACGCATGCACACGCACAGCCTCCCTGCTTCTATTTCTGTGTTGTTTTCCCCCTTGAGGCGCACGTGCTGATCTGTCTGACCAGCTCACTGCCTTCTCCACCGCCCTGGCCGGGCCGTGTGTCCCTGGGGTCTCGCCTCGTCACCGTCCCTCCCTCGGCCCCCGGGAGGGTGGCCAGTGAACGTCCTGAGGCCCAGCCATGACCCGGGTGTGACCTGTCCCCTGCACACAGAATGGGACAACCCCACCTGCACCAGAGGAGTGGTGTCCGTGTCCAGAGGGCAGCGCGCCGTGATGGCCTGCAACATCTCCAACCCCTTGCTCAGCGTGGCCATCTACCGGAGTGCCCACGGGGAGGCCTTCGAGCCCGTCTTCAGCGTGCGGCCCCCGGGCTGCTTCTGCCGGGAAGGGTGGCAGCTCCAGGTGCAGGGAGGCATGGCCCAGCTGGTGATCGAAGACGCGAACCACACGCAGGCGGGGTGCTACAAGTGGTACCTGCAGGGTCTGCAGAGGAATATCGAAGTCACCACGCTGAACGTTTCAGGTGAGGGGCGGCGTCTTCATGCCTCCGCCCCACCCCAGGCGCTTTCCTATGTGGGAGGGGCGGGGGGAGCAATTCTCTGCCCCCCAGAAGTGCCCAGAGCCCCGGGGTTGGGGCCCAGAGAGGGCAGGCCTGGGTTCCAGCAAAGCAGAGTGAAACAAGACAGGCCTCCGCTCCTCCAAGGCCCTGCGCCACAAGGGGGCCCAGTCTGGGGGGTTGCCCTGTCCAGGGAGGAGGCGAGGCCCGTGCACCTCTCTCCCACTCACCAGCTGTGGGGCGGGGTTCCACCTGCAATGCCAGTGTTCCCTGAGGCCCCAACGGAGCTTGGTCTGCCCCCGAAGGTCCCGCCTTCCTGCACTCACCCGGAGGCCCCATGACCCCTCGGCTTCTCCAGCTGGCCCCACCCCCCAGCCTTGCCCTGGACACTGTCCACCTGAAGAGCCCAGCGGTCCCCCCAGACCAGGGCATCCCCTCCGACCAATCCATGCCTGCTGACCCCTTTCCACTGCCCTCACGTGAGCAGTTCCTCACTTCCCTCCATTTGGAGTAGAGCTCACTGTCCCCCCGCCCCAGGACACGGCTCAAACCCACAGGGCACCGCACCCCCCCACCCGGTTCCAATCCAGTCTCGGTCACCCTGAGCTGTGGCATGGCTGAGAATGGTGCCCCCAGCCTGGCCAGGCCCGGGGAAGGGACCCAGAGAGCCTTTGTGGGCTCCTGGTACCCTGGTCTCATCTGATACCTGGGGCTGGGGGGCTGCATCAGGGGCAGAGTCCCAAGACCTGAAGGAGGGAGGACGTCTGCTCGTCACATATCCCTGCGGTAGGTGTTTTTACCCTACACCCAGGTACCCCCCGGAAGCCCCCTCAGGTCCCCCAGGCTGTCCTCCTCCTCCGTGCCAGCACCCCTGTCCATCCTGCACAGCCCACCCCCTGCTCCCTGCGCGTGGGCGTGATGTCTCCCTCAAGGGTGCGCTCAAGGCAGGCAGTGCCTCCTCATGGGTGAACAAGTGGTGTCCCCCACCCTGCTTCCCACAGGCCCAGAGATGCTATGCCCGCCCGAGGCCGCGGACCAGTTCAAGGTGGTCCTTGCGGTCATCGGCGTCACGGTCGGCCTCATTTTCCTGGTGGTCGGCGTGTCGGTCTGCACCAAAGGCACAGCTCTCCTGCCCTATTCTCTCCAGAAGTGCTCAGAACCCCAGGTCTGAGGCCCTGCACCTAGTCTGTGGGCTGGGGGGGGGGGTCATCCCGGGCCCAGAGAGCACACACGCCTCCCTCAGAGGACCCCCCCGGGCTGTGGCAGGTGCCTCCCTCCCAGTCAGGCCCACGGGAGCCCCAAAGCACTCATTTGTCCCAGGACACCCTGGAGGCAGCACAGAGAGGCTGGACTTCCTGCTCCTTCCAGGAGACCTAGGATGTGTGGCCCGGTGGGCGTGTCTGCGTGTGTGTGTGTGTGTGTGTGTGTGTGTGTGTGTGCGCACGTGACCTGAGTGCGCACACAGATTCCAGCACGGCTCTCATCCCTCCCTCCCTCCTTAGAAGAGCTGGTTCTGAGCTGGAGGACAGAGGGCCTAGGAGGAGGGTGATGAGCGGGCCTGAAACCCAGAACCAACCCCAGGAGCCCTGCCCCATTCTGAGGCCACCAGCACCCATCCTCGCCCCCCAGGAGTGGAGCCCGGCGTGTCCCACCTCCACCTGGTTGACAGATGCGCATGAACCACACAGGGTGGCAGACAGAAGCAGGCCCCTGTCCCTGCCTGCTGGCACAGGGACCTGCTCAGCGCTTCAGCCAAGGGGCGAGCTCCCTTTCCACGAAGAGCGGGGAGGAGCGGAAGGAGAGGGCAGGACCCAGGCTGGCAGCTGCTTTTCCTGGGACTTCCCTCCCACCCCTACCCCAGCCCCCCACCCTGGGCAGCGGCTGGTTGCTCACCACCTCAGCCTTCCGCAGCTGTCTCAGCTCCCCCACCCTCTCCCCTCACTGGACTCTGTGGTCAAAAATAGGAAAATTTCAGGGGTGCCTGGGTGGCTCAGTGGTTTAGTATCTGCCTTCAGCTCAGGTCATGATCTCGAAAGTCCTGGGATTGAGCCCCATGTTGGGCTCCCCGCTCAGCAGGGAGTCTGCTTGTCCCTCTGCCTCTCCCCCTGGCTTATGCTCTCTCTCTCTCTCAAATAAATAAATAATCTTTTTTTTTAAAGGAGAAATCTCAAGTTCCAAAACGTTTGACCTCCAAGAACCTGTCCCTTCTCTGCCCCATCAGGGCCGGGGGCCTGGGCTTCCAGCCTCAGGTGCAGAAGGGACACGCTGCTGTACCCGTGGAGATGCCTCAGCTTGGGTCTTAAGTTGACCTTGGGCACACTCCTATCTTTAGCCCTGAGCAAGAACAAGTTTGCGGTCCCTCCTGTCAGCAGTCCTGGCGTGAAGCTGTGGGGGATGGAGGCTTGAGGTGGAGTGCCGGACCCACCTCCACCACGAGGGGGAGCGGTAAGGAGGCAGGCAGGTGGCACCTGGCAGTCAGGTGTCCACACAACCCTCCCCACCCCCGGCCTCCCAGCCCCAGGGCTCCCTTCCCCCGCCTGCCCAGCTGCCGCCCCTTCCCCATCCCAAACCCCTTTTGTCAGATGTCTTCATAATCACAACTGTGTAACGCCATGGAGTGCATTCTTAAGAGGGACACAGGTTTTTTTCTAAAGTACACATTCAGGGGATGCCTGGGGGGCTCAGTCGGTTAAGTGCCAGACTCTTGAGCTCAGCTCAGATCTTGATCTGGGTCATGAGTTCAAGCCCCACGTGGCTCCACGCTGGGCATGCAGCCTACCTAAAAAATGAATGAATAAAGTACACATTCAGTGCTCTGAAAATCCATAACCCTAATCCCTACGATGAATAAAATATATCAACCAAGAAACCATCGAATAACCTGAGAAATACATATTTTTTAAGTGGGGAAAAACATAAAAAACTGAAAGAAGCTGCTTCCTGTCCTAAAGCACTAAAAAGGCAGACGGCATCCAGAGATGCTGATGGGGGGGTCCTCCCTCACCGCGGAGAGCCCCAGACTGGAGGCCTAGACCTACAGGGAAGTCCTGCGTCTGGGTCTTTGTTTTCATTCCTTCTTGTTGCTTGTATTTTCACTGGTTTCTCTGAGATTGAATCCCGGGGCGTTTCAACGCCCTCCCTCCAGGCTCCGCCCCGGCCTTCGGCGGCCCCCCCCCTGCCTCCAGGCCCCGCCCCGGCCTTCGGCGGCCCCGCCCCCTGCCTCCAGGGCCCTCCCCTCCTTCCTGACCCCGCCCCCGCAACGCCGGGCTCACTGAATTGTAGGACGTGTTTCTTCTCTCTCTCTCTCTCTCTCTTTTCTTTAGTTTACCTCCGCATGAGCGTATATTGCACGTATACGGACTCCGACATATGCAGATTGAATCATACTGCTGCTTCTCAATCCTGATGAGTGGGGATGAGGGACAAAGGGAGAGCGAGAGAGGGACAGAATTTATTTTTACAATGACAGGTAGAAAAGAACAGGTGGCTAGCAGATTTCTGGGCATAAATCAGGTTCAGCAGAAAGTGACCCAGCGGACCCAGGGCATCTGGATCCTGAACCCAGCCCACCCAGGGACTCCCCTGGCTTTCTCCTGGTCCTGTCCCCCCACCTCGGGCCTGTGCAGACACAGCAGGAGTGGGGGACCAGGACAACTGGTCACCCATTGGGCACTCAGGACAGCGCGGAGGGGTGGGAGAGGGTGAAGACTACCCCTCCCAGCCTGGCCCTCAGCACCTCCCCTCACCCATGGCACCACCTCCAGGAAGCCCTCCTGGAGTGCCTGGACCACCAGTCACTGCCTCCTGCCCTTGCATCATTGCTTGGGGTTTGGGGCGGTGCCTCAAGCTGATGGCACGCAGTTGAGTGCTTCAGACAGGAAGAGTCTCAGCCAGCCGTGAGAGAGGGCCCTGCCTTTCCCTTGTCTCTGGGTCTGTGGTGGGCAGGGTGGTAGTGAGCATGGCCCCAGAGCTCCCACTGCTCTCTGTGCTCCTCACACTCACCTGTACCCTGCTCAGGGCTCCCGCCACCCAAGGTAAGCCCTCCCCATGCCTCACCACATCCCCCACTGTGCTCCCCTAAAGTGGGCTCTGTGCCCCAACCTGGGGATGTTCCTTCCCGGGAAGGGGGTGGTCTGGGATGCTGAGCGTGACGTCCCCGCAAAGCACCCCTGTGAGTGACGTCTGGGTGCAGAATCACCACGGCTCTGGTCTTTTTCTTTACTTAAATGTCTGGGGATTCTCTTTTCCGTAATTAGCAAGGTTGCCTTGGTTATGAGAGAATGTTGGCCGTTAGTTTGCTTTTTAAAACAGATACATGTGCAAAGTTCTGCAATAAGATGGAAATATCAGTGGGGCGGGGGGGGGGGGGGG
>NW_024424897.1:761547-775060 GCF_017311325.1 Ursus maritimus
GGGGAGACACTCAGCAGGAAAAAAAGAAAAGAAAAGAAAAAAGAAGCTCCAGAATTTAGCTTGCTGAGAAGCTGATGTTGGATTACATTGAAGAGGGTTCATGTTTGCACCAGGAAGCCAGTCCTGCTGGGCCTCAGCTGGGCAGACAGGGACATTTCTGAGTGTCCCTCAGACAAGCAAAGATGTGCCCACACCACAGAACCACCAGCTCTAGGTGCCTGGAAATGATGGGGACAGTGAGGCAGCCAGCAATGGAAGGAGAGGAGACAGCACAGCCCCTCCGGCTGTCTTGGGTGCAGTCTGTTAAGAGAGGGAGAAGGGGCAGGGGCGGGGAGAAGTGATAAGAGCTGCCCAGTGAAAAACCAGCTGCTTTGGAAGGAAGAAGCTGCAGCCTGAACTTCCCCTGGGACCCAGCGTGGGGAGTGGTCACAGACAGCGGGCCCCCGGTGTGGCCCCATCAGCGTTCCTGTACGGCCACTGGGGTGGCCGCTGGGGCTGCTCCAGGGCAAGATGCCTCACTGTGGTGACACGGCCACAGTGGGCTGTCCCAGGGCCCCTCTGTCCCGCCACCGTCCCCTGCAGAGAGGAGGGCTCCTCCCCTCTGGCCAGGCCCAAGGTGACAGCAGGGGGTCCTTCCTGCAGAGCTGTGGCAGTCCCCCCCCTACACTGTTGCCCCAGAGGGGGGCTCCATCAACATCACCTGCTCCACCAGCCGGCCGCTGTCCGGGGTCTACCTGAAGCAAAGGTGGCCGAAGCCCACGAGTGTGATTTACTATGAAGACAAGAAGCAGCCCACCGTAGATGAGCACTTCCGAGGTCGTATCAGCTTCTCCGGGCTGCAGCACAACCTGACCGTCACCCTGAGCCACCTGCGGCTGTCTGACACTGGCGTTTACGCCTGCCAGGCGGTCATGGACGACGTGGTCTGGGGCCCTGGCACCTTGGTGGTGGTGACAGGTAGGAACGTGCCTACCCTGGGACCCACTGCACCCACCTGCTGGGCAGGCCAGGCTCCACCTGCCCTTGTCTGCCCAGAAGTGTCCTCTACACCTGCTTGAGTTGTTCCTTCCAGCCTGAGCCCACTGCCTCCAGGAAGCACCCTGGATTGCCCACCCCCCACTCCAGAGCCCGTCCGTGGACCCCGAAGGCTCTCCTGGAACCCATCACCTGCCACGTGCCTCTCTACTCCTCTTCACAGACAAGGTGTCCCAAGAGGTAGACTCGTGCCAAAAGGCTCAGCTGGCCTCTGCCCTCCCTGTGGTCCTGGCTGTGAGCTGCTTCTTCCTCGGGCTGGGGATAGGGGCGGTATGTGTGCTGAGGAAGACACAGGTCAGTGTGAACCCCCAAATTTCACCTGTGTCCCTATAAGCCAGCTCCTCTAAGAAAGCAGGGAGGGAAGGAGAGGGTTAAGCTCCAGAGAAACCGCAGGACCCACCCATCCCCTCATCAGGGTCCCTGGGAGTTCTGAGGGCTCAGAGGCAGAGTCCAAGGTGGGAGGGAAACCCAAGAACCGGAGCCATGAGCAGGGACGGGCATGGGCCCAGGTGGATGCCAGACATTGAGGGGCAGGAGGAGGGTCCAGGGAGGCGTTCAGAGAGCACGGAGAGGCATGTGTGTGAGCATGTGAGCATGTGTGTGCTTGTGCAAGTATGTGCACATGTGCGTGTGAGTCTGTAGGTGTGAGAATGGTGTAAGCAGGTGTGAACATGCAGTGGGGGGTTGACAGAGACAGGTGCCAGGAAGTGGTCAGCTCTGTCCTGGTCACTCAGCTCTTTGGAGCCGACTTGCCTTTGCCGAACTCCACGTCCCCTTGAGAGAGCCCACCCACCCCCAGGTCCCTGCGCGAGGTCCCTTTCATCCTCCACCTCCCTGCCACTGCCCCCTAGACTCTGTTCCCATGCCCCATCCTACCCCCCACCCCCACCCCCGGCCTGGGGCAGCTCAGGAAACCTCAGGGCTGCCCAAGGCCCCTTGTGAACTGACTTCACGCAGGCCCCAAAGCCCAGCAGCGTTTCAAAGTGGAATCAAAAAGCTTCCTAAGGGGTATGCTTTGAAGAAAGAGGGTGCCCCAGCATGAGCTGGACCCTGTGCAATGAGGATAGGCTTTATCTTTCAGGTCAAGAAACTGTGCTGCACGAAGGATAAGAACTCAGCATGTGTGGTGTACGAGGACATGTCTTACAGAAGCCAAAACAGGATGTCTACCCCCAACGAGTACCAGTGAGCCTGGCAGCCCCCCCCCACCCCCGCCCTGCCAGGTCTCCCTCTGCCCCGGCCAGCTCAAAGAGGACTGCCTGACCCAGAGAGGTCACACAGGCAGCTCCCTGCAGCCATCAGGCTCCTGGCATCCCAGCGCCTCCTCCAGGAAGCCTTCCTTGCCTACCTCCTGCCTTCCAGAAGCCCTGCATGGCGGTTCTGGCACCCTGGGCCCACCAAGGAGAAAGCCTCTGTGTACTGCTGCTTGCTGCCCTTCCCCTCACATGGCAGGAGGGGCTTCTGTATGGATGGACTTGGACTCAGGGCCTGGTGGAGGCAAGAGGGAGGGGAAGCCCAGTCCCCAACCCAGGCTTGCCAGAAATAAAGTGCTTCTCTTCTCCCCTTTCCGACTCCAGCATCTATTTCTAGACCAGCTCGGAGCCGAGGGGGAGGGCTTGACTGAACCCTCCCCAAACATCTTCTAGGACTTTTGCAGCCGGTGTGATTATGTGTGAGACCATTGAGGAAGGAGAGGAGCAAGGGGGCGCTTCCACACTCCGGGCCCCGGGGAGCCCCTGGAGCTGTGATGGGCTGCAGAAGGGGCACATCGACTGGAACCCTCCCCCACCTCTCAGCCACCCCTCAGCCCGTCACCTGCCCTCCCCTGCCTCCACCTCAGAATAAGGGGGGATAGAGGAAGGGGGGCTGGCTGCAGTGGCCTCTCAGTTAAGAGCCCCTCCCGAAATGTGCTCATGCTGGATGGGGGGGCAGTGGGAACTTGGGGAGCCATGCTCGCTGTCCGGGGTGGGGGGAAACAAGGCACCCCCGTGTGGGTGTGAGCTGTGGTGTGTCCTCCTAGACTCTGGGCTGAGAAACTGCAGACCATGCTGTCCACCCCCGCCCGTCCTGTGCCCTCGAATGTCCCATCAAAACTGCAAAGACAAAACTAACACAGTCCACTGCGTGGAAACCCCCAATCCCGGCTCTTAAACACTACAGACAGGGGGGCACCTGGGTGACCCAGCAGCCTCGGACTCGGTTTCCTCAGGGGTCGTATCTCAGGTCTTGAGATTGGACCCTTTGTCAGGCTCCCCCTCCCCCCCACACTCTCTCTCACATTAATACATCAGTAGGGGCCCCTGGGTGGCTCAGGTGGTTGAGGGACCGACTGTCGATTTGGGCTCAGGTCATGGTCTCTGGAGCATGGGGCGTGGGATTGAGCCCCACCTCAGGCTCCCCACTCAGCAGGGAGTCTGCGTTTCTCCTTCTCCGGCTCACCTGCCCCTCCCCCTCCACAGGCTCAGGTGCGCTCTCTCTCAGATAAATAAAATAGATCCTTAAAAATAAATAAATAAAATCTTCAAGAAAAACACTACAAACAAAAATACATGATAAGCATCCACAAACTGGGGGGGGGGAATAAATTACAGAACAAGGGTTAATATGCTTCGTTTATAAAGATGAATCAATAGAAAAAAAACAAAAACTTGGATAAAAATGTACAAATAGCAAAAAATGAGTGATAAGCAGGAAAAACAGGAAACCATTCAAATTGCTAGCTATCAATGAGATATCAGTTGAAATGAGATAACCCTTCACCCACTCTCTGGGTTTGCAAAGATCAAAGATCAAAAGTAGCATGTTCCTTTTACTTGGAAATCCCACGTCTAGAATTGCGTCTTCGGGAAATGATCTTTGGGCAAGAGACACAATCACAGTCATATCCACTCCTTGCTTTTGATACGACGCAGAGATGGTCTGCATGTCCAAGAAAGAGAAGTGCCGTATGCAGCACGGTGGGTGCAGCCATACAGCGAGCGTTAAAGCGGCGTCGGGTGTGGAAAGCACGCGTGACCCCGTGTTGAAAAAGCACAGACGGGCATGTGCGGTTGTTTATGCTCATGTCCAGAACGGAAGAACAGACAGGGGTTTGACACTGGTTCTCTCTGGGTAGTGGGATGTGTGTTCTCCAAGGCGTGGAGTCACCAGGACACCTCGGGCTTGGGGTAGGCGACTTGAAACATGATCTCAGTGGTGTTTGTGGAGGGCACCAGGGACCTGCCTTTGGGACCCAAGTGGCAGTCAGGAAGACCAACAGAGACACCACGTCCTGGTGTCCCCGCATCCCAGGGATCGTCCAGAGGAATTGCAGGCGGCCCTGCAGCCCCAGATATACAGCAGGTGTCTATCAGTTGCCTGCTGGCTTCTGGTCCCCACTCTTGACCACTCATCAGCATGGCCTTGGACAAGTGCCGCCTCTCTGGGCCTCAACTTCCCCTCCATAAATGAGGGGTGTGGGGTCCACACTCTCTTCAGGAGTAGGGCTCTGTGGTTTCCAGGCCAGGCCGGACTGGCTTCCACTGCCCCTGACCGTCAGCTCCCAGGTGCCTCCGCCCTTTCCCCACTCCCCACCCTTCTGAAGCAACTTCCTGTAGATGAAAGACATTGCCTCTAGCCTGCCCCCAGAGGCCCTTGTCACCTGAGGCAGTCTCGGCCTGACCCCACCCCACCAACCAGAGGCTGTGCCCCTCGGACCTCCACCCTCCTCACCATCCCCCTCCATCCTCCACGCTCACGATTGTCCCATTACCGGCGGCTTCTCTCCCCACACTCCAGACTGTGGGGATGTGAGGGGCAGGGCTGGGTTCCCCTTCCGTGTCCCTCACGGCTCCTGACCCTTATCGAGCATCACTGTGTGCTGGGCGTGTTAGGTAAAGACAGACAGACAGATACTTAAATATGCCTGGTTTATTCCTCTCAGGACAGATAGCCTGAGCGTTGTCTGAGTCCTGGTTCCCCACCGTCTTCCTCTGTGCCTGAGCCTCTTGGGCTTCAAATTCCTCATCTGTAAGATGGGGACAATGGCTGCCCTACCTGGTAGGGTGCCATGTGGACAGAATGCCACAGATAAACCCTCAGAATAGGCCTCCGCAGAGCAAATGCTCTGTCAACCATGCAGGTGTGGGCTGAGCCCACAGAAGGTGGAAGCAAGGACCCTGACAGTGAGAAGCAAAACTTGAAGGAATAGCCTCCATCCCCAGGCCACAGAGGGGCAGGGAGCTTTGACACTTGGAGAAACAGGATGGCTGAGTGCAGTGGGAAACAGTGGAAACATGCACCACAGGGCATTGGCTCCTTCCCACACTGGCCTCCAAAGCCAGAGGACGGCCACTGAGCCTCCCGTGAAAGCTGTTCCCAACACAGGAGCTAGCCAGGGAGGGCAGCCAACAGGGAGGGGGTTGACATGGCAGGAGGGGCATCTTGAGGGGTGGGGTCTCAGCCTGCCTATGGGCTCACCCCTCCGCACTGCAGGTTGGCCTGCCCCACAACCCTGGACCAAACCAGACCACCTCGAGACTCGTGGCCTGATACTCGTATCATTAGGAGACACCCGGCCAACTGGGCCACGTCCACCTCTGGGGACAGGGCCAAACAACACCAGAGTCAAGGATAGAGTAATGGACGCCCACAGAGGACAGTCATCAAAACATCTACTTGGGAAGATCAGGAATAAAACCATAATTTTGACCCAAGAAATAACAGATAGAATGAGCAGCAGGAGAGGGAGGGGAGATCCAGGGGAGGAAATCTCCAGAAGGAGAAGAGAAGGAAAGAAGCTCTCAGAGACACGGGCAGTAGAGGAGAAACTTACCCAAGGAAACCCGAGAAAGGGAGACAGGGCAGTGAGAGCCCTAGAGGCAGAGCATGGTGAGACTCTCAGTAAAGGGGCTGCAGACAGCCCGCCAGCAGAGGGAGAGGGAGAAGGCAAGCCTGCACCCACACATTCTGGGGGCAAGAGAGAAATCCCAAATCTCAGGTGACATCAGATTCCTCAGAGACAACTCCGAATTCAAGAAGAAAATGGAATAATACCCTTAACTACTGAAAGAAGATAACTTGTACTTGAAATGTTAAGTTACCGTGTCAGTGTAAGGAGGTAATAAAGATCTTCTTGGGCACATAAGGTCTTAAGACACTCCATCAAGAACTGACTTTGGAATCACTCTTGGAGGCAGTGTTCAAATAAACAAGACCCAAACACAGGAAACATTACATGAGAAAAAAAGACGGAAATAACAAGTGAGTTTACTTTTGTCCAAAAAACAATGACTAAAGAAAATAAGCTTACAATCTACAATCTACGTGCGATCTATGTAACAGTCTAGAACTAAAACTGTAGATAATACCAGCGCAACGAGATGGGGAGGGTGGAGATGAAAGGCCATGAGAACACAATGAGACATCCATCTCGTCAGAAGGAGGACGCAGACGAAGATAAGGTTAAGAAATCAGTCTGTGTAAGTGAACAGGAAGGGGGTCCAGGGCAGCCGCAGTGAGAACCCAAACAGAACATAGTACAGAAACCAGCAGAAAGAGCTGCCCAGCAGAAACAGGAAAAGAGAAAAAAATGAATTCAAAGAACGTGCAGTAAATAGAAAACATGAAATGAGGTGACAAAATAAACCAACTTAACAGCAAGTACAATTAGTCCCAATAGCAGGACTTACACCTAGACTAATTATATCAGGGCACCTGGGTGGCTCAGTCCGTTGGGCGTCTGCCTTTGGCTTGGTTCATGATCCTGGAGTCCTGGATCAAGCCTCACGTCGGGTTCCCTGCTCGGCGGGGAGTCTGTTTCTCCCCCTCCCTCGGCTGCTCCCCATGCTTGTGCTTTCTCTCGCTGTGTGTCTCTCTGTGAAACAAATAAATAAAATCTTTTAAAATAATAATTATACAATAAACACTTTCACAATAAATGTAAATGGGTCAAACTCGCCAATTAAAAGATAGTGTCAAACTGGTTTTAAAAGAAAAGATTCAACAACATATGGTCTGCAAGAGACAACACTTTAAACAAAAAGACACCAATAGGTTGGAAATAAAAGAGTGGAAAACATAAAAGGCAAGCATGAACCAAAAGAAAGCTGGAATTATCAATCGTATTTTCTGACAAAATAGAAATACCGGTAAAAGCAACAGTAGAACGAAACTATAGAACCAATGTGGATACATAGGAACCTAAAAATAAACAGAAAAATATGTAAAGCCAGGAATGACAGCACTGGGAGAAGCTGACAATCAACCATTTCAACCTGAGGTTAGTGCGCCCCTTCGTACCTGAATCGTCCCACTGATCAATACTCCACACTCATCAAGTACAAACCACAGGTGAGACTTTGTTTTTAATGATCATTTACTGTCATCGGGTTCTGAGCAGAAACAGAAACAGAATGAGGCGTACAGGCCCAACACTCTCTCCACGAATTACAAACACGCACCCACAAAGTAGGAGTGCACATTTCACCTTGACTGGATGCGTAGGATGGTGCGTTTGAACCTCAAGACGCCGCCGGTGGGAGAGCAGGGAGGGCACGGGTACACGCCAGGAGAGCGTGCCCTGATGAGCTCGGCCCTGCACACTGAGAAGGTGCAGAGAGGGTTGTGAGGTCCCCCGGACAGTCTGCAGGGACCCCTATCACGGCCCAGCCTGAGGGCCATGTGGCCACATGCCTGCGCTCCACCCGAGTCCTCACCCTGTCCCCCTGCACCCTGGGTGTGGTTCGGGAGACAGCCTTACACATGGTCCTGGGTACAGGTGGAAACACAGGGCGGTGTCAGTGCTCCCAGGGAAAAGCAGCACGTCCAGCCCAGTGGAACCTGAGCCGGTGCAGACTGAGAGGGGCTCCCTCCAGAAACAAACGAAATCACGGGTAAAATTCAGGTACCAAGGTGAATATTCAGGATGAGCAAAGAAATCACAAATTTCAAAAAGCATCCAAACCATCCAGGAAATCATATTTTTAAATTAATGGACACCACCAACCACTGTGTTTCTTGCTACGTAATTTCACTGCCTCCTCTTTGGCCTCCTCTTCAGATGACCAGGGTTTTGTGATGCCATTTCGTGAGAGAGCACAGAGTTTAAATGCCGTCTTATCTAAAGCAGGGTACGGGCCAGGACGTGCTTGGCCCGCTGAGCATGCACAGAACATGTGCCTTGGCTCCCTACAAACACAGGCATTCCGGGAAATTCTATTTTTCAAGACTCTCATCAAGAAAAAGGGAGATGGCAGGGTTACAATTGTGCCAGGCTCCTCGTGAAGCATTGTCCTGGACATGGAAATGTGTTTTCACAGGCACGGTGAGCACCCAGATTTCGCCAACAACGTCCCACCCCATACACTTCACACCTTGCTCCTCCGCCAGCAGGGCGGCACTCTGGAGGACACAGGCACCTCTCAGGCAGCCCTCCTGCCCACACTCTTCCCACCCGGGTCGCAGAGCTGGCCCAGGAGCAGCAGGTGTGCCTGGGAGAAATCAGTGTTCTTCCCTGCCCCTGCCGAAACACTATCCTACAAACTTGGTGGCTTAGAATAATGGGAATTTAGGGGCGCCTGGGTGGCGCAGTCGTTAAGCATCTGCCTTCGGCTCAGGGCATGATCCCAGCGTTCTGGGATCGAGCCCCACATCAGGCTCCTCCGCTGGAAGCCTGCTTCTTCCTCTCCCACTCCCCCTGCTTGTGTTCCCTCTCTCGCTGGCTGTCTCTCTCTGTCAAATAAATAAAATCTTAAAAAAAAAATAATGGGAATTTATTTTCTCACAATTCTGGAGGCCAGAATATCAAAATCAAGACAGTTGGCTCCTCCTGGAGGATCTGAGGGAGCACGTGCTCCAGGCTTGTCCCGCTGCTGGCGGCTGCCTGCGATCTGCATTCCGTGGTCTGTGGCCTCTGTCACCACGTGGACGTCTCCCCGGCGCCTCCTGTGTCCACATGTCTCTCTTCTTGCAAGGACACTGTTGTACTGGATTTAGGGCCATCCAACATGGCCTCATCCTAACTTGACTATGTCTGCAAAGACCCTAATCTCCGAATGAGGTCCCATTCACAGGTTCTGTGTGGTCATGGATTTTGGTTGGAGGGGAGCACCATTCACCCCAGTATACCATCCCCCTCCCAAATAGCAAAAACTTCTTTGCTCTTGGAGAGACTGCATGCCCCTGAGTAGACCCCACTAAAGCCAAATCATGTACGCCCAGATCAAGTTGGCCCTAGCCAGGCTCCAGAGGGGCTCCAGGCCAAGCCGAGGCCGCCTGACAGCAGCACAGTGGAAGGAGACGGGGTCTGCAGCACTGCGGTGCGAGCGTCTTCAGCAAAGTGCACAGCACGTCTGAACGGCAGGGCTGAGGCCTGAGGGTCGGGAGCTGCACGCACGCCTGCCTGGGGCGGCGGCGGGGCGGCCTCTGGAGACGCTGCCCCCACGCACAGCCTCTAGGCACTGTAAAGCGGGGTGGTCATTTCTGTGGCAGGAGGCGAGGTGGGGTCCAGGGGGCTGAGGGGCAGCACTGACCCCAGGTCGCAGACGTCCCGAAGCTTCCCTGGGGGTCCGCTGTGGGGTTTGAGCTGACCCCCCACCGTGGGGGTCTGCAGCCTGCTACACAGCAGATTTGCTGCGGGGTTAGCTCTGGGCCCCGCAGGGACGGGGACACCCAGTTAAGGGGCACTGGGCGCACCGCAGGAGCCACGGACTGGGCCGTGCCCCGTGGATGACCGTGTGGCCGAGACCGGTGTGGGGGTCCACACGTGGAACCGTGCGGTTTGCTGTCCTTCTACGTGAGTGACTGACTTTTACGTCCACCCAGCAATGCTGACCCAGTGGCCACTCTGCGCAGGGTACGGGGGCAACTAAACGAACTCCAGTCCCTGTCCCCGAGGAGCCGGCATTCCCGGGGAGACGGGAGGGATATCCGAAGGGAATACTCCAGGTGTCAGAAAGCCAGGGTGCAGGAAGGGCCTCCAGGGGCAGGGAGCAGAGGGGGCTGCCGTGCTGAAGGGGCTGGTGTGGGGACACCAGGAGACAATGTCCAGGCAAGGGTCGAGAGGCCGGAGGTGCTGGGTGGGAGCTCGTGTGTCTGGGAACCTGGCTGGAGGTGAGAGGCGAGGGTGCAGGGACAGGGGAAGGTAGGACAGGTGGCGCAGAGGACGGGGAGCCAGGCCACACATTCAGTCTGGGAGGGCCGGGAGCACGTGACCCGACCGAGAGGATAACAGGGTCCCTCTGGCTGGGGACGGGGGCAGCGGGCTGTGAACCAGCTCAGGACAGCAGTGCATGGAGCAGGAGGCCGAGAGCCATGGGCAAGCTCTGTCCTGACGCTGTGGCCGACCTGTGAGGGTTAAGCCAACGTCAAGGCTGGGCTGGCCTGAGCCGAGAAGAGAAGGGGGTGAAGGTCGTGGCCCTCTGGGTGTGAGAGCCCAAACCAGACGTCCTGGAGAGGAGAAGGACCTCAGCTGGACACTGCGGTGGTGCTCAGCCCTGGCCAAGGGCTCAAGGGCTCAGGGCTGCTGAGCAGTCCACCCGCCCCGTCACGGCCTGCCAGGCAGGCACAGAGCTGAGCTGCTGCAGACACCTGGCCCCCCCAAGGCTGTGGCTCCCGCCTGGCTGGGGGCTGCTGGGGGAGCCGGAAGGAGCTGTGGGACTGCAACTCCCCCACCAGCCTAACCTCTGCCCCCAGTTCTGGTCAGGCCTGCAGCCCCGGCCTCCAAATCCTAACACCCACATAGGCAACAGCAGAAGAAGCACCCGCATCCGGGTGTCTGTGAGTTTCACACCAAAATCAGGTAACAGCGGGTAAATAAAGCATCTTCTCCCCACCGCCAACACCACCACTTTGGCAAACAAACGCCCACGGCCACCTGAAAGCCAGGCCCAGCTCTAGTCCCACCCCCACCCCCCCGCAGTGAGGGCTCAGCCCCAACATAGGCCGGGGGTTCCTGTGCGTCCAGCCACCGGTGCAGCTGGGGTCCCAGTGGGCCCAGGCCCCCCACCCTGGCTGCTGCTCAGGCCGCTCAGGCCTCTAGAGCCCTCAGCCAGCCCTCCCCACCTGCCACTTACCTTTTTTTTTACCACTTTTCTTTCCCTCCTCCCCCTTCTTCCCCTTTTCCCTTCCTGCCCTCGGTCCCCTGGCTGAGGGCCACCATCCCTTTGCAGACTTTCTGATCACCCGGCTATTGGGTGGACCTCGTCCAGGACCTCCCCAAGCCTTCCTGGTCTCCCAGGGGACGGATTGGCCATGGGCAGGTGGTCTGCCTGCTCGGGGGACACCCCTCAGCCTGGGGCTCCCATAGCCCCTGGGGCCCACACCCCCGCCCCGCACCCTGCGCCTGCCCCTGCTCCTTTCTGTCAACCACAGGGCCCTGCCACCCCCTTTAACAAAGCCAACCCTGCCACGGAGAAGTCAGTGAGGCGACTGGATGCATGGCCCGGGAAGGAGGGACCCTAAACACCCGGGGAAGCGGGGAGTTGCTGCCGGGTCCTACAGTCCCAGCTGGACAAGCATTGGGAGCACTGCCCCCACCGTTCAGACCAGAGCAGCCTCAGGGCTTGTGGAGGGTTAGGATGAAGACCTGCAGGGGGGTGGCATCTTCCCATTTGACAAAAGGGAACGGGAACGGAGAAAGCCAGTGACACACAGCAGATGGCCAGGGCAGTCCGCACACTGGGCCTCAGGTCCCAGGGCCTGCACGCAAGCAGCCGCCTGCCCCCCTCTCTGTGCACGCAGCTCAGAACAGTCTCAGGGCTTCCTGAGTCAAAGATAAAGCTTCCCTGGGGACCACAGAGGAAGATACCAGAAGACCTGGGGATGGGGCGAAGAGACCCCGTTGTGGGCTCCTAGGAGCCATCCTGTCCCCAAAGCTAGTGCTCTGGGGGAGAGGGAATGTCTGCTATGACAAGAGATCAACCAGCTGGACACTGGGGTCCCCAGGCACTCTGAGCAAGATGGGGCCACCTGGGACCCATGGGTCTCTGAGGAGACTTCCAGGCCACAGCCTAGCCAAAGCCAGGAGGTACCCACTGCCCCCAACATGCCGCCCAGCAGCCAGCCTCCTGGCCATCACCTACGGGCATGGAGAGGGCTGCTGCGGGATCTGGGAACAGCTCCCAGAGGCTGAGGGAGATGGCCTGCCTGCTCTGTGACCCTGAGGGGCACCCCATGGCACTGGAGCACTGCCCGCGGGGAGCTGGCCCAGACCCACAGCTCCTCAAGGCCAGGTCCACCCTGCAAGCCCGGCAGGCTGACACCACAGGAGGCTGAGCTTCCTGTCTCTCAAAGGTGGGCAGAAGGCATGTGACATCCTGTCTCTCCTCTCGTTCTACGAAAACACTCAGCTCCGGGACAGTGTTCTCTCAACCCCCAAAACCATCTACCCCTGGTCTGGGGCCTCCATCAGCTGCCCCTGATGCTTGGGACAGCCTCCACCCCTTCGAGGACTCCCCATCCTATAAGACCCTCACCCCATCATGGTGGGATGGAACTTTCTGGTGCTCCTAAAGTCTCAACCACCCAACAGCTGCTGGGCAACTGCCTTGAGCGGGGGCTCCAGATCTCCCCACAGTCTGGGCCGGGAGAGCGAGGCCCAGAAGATGCCCCACCTGGTGGAAGGCCCAGGAAGGAAGACCCTTTTGGGGGGGACCCCAAGCCCCACAGGAGTGATCTCACCAGGTGAGGTGAAGCTGTTTAAAAGCAGGCATGCTGCTACAATCCGAGTGACATGGAGGCCTGGGGTATGGGGGTCACAGTACTGACCCTCAGCTCGGCCCTGCAACGGGGGTTCCTGGGGGAGGGGCAGAGGGCATCAGGGCCCCCCCCACCACATTCTCTCCCGCACATGGTACATGGCAGGGAGGTCCAGACTGTTCTCAGCATGTTCAGAGAGAGACCATCTCGACCACGGGGTCCCCCACCCGCCCTTCTCACTCCCCACATCTGCCTGAGTGGGTCTCTTTCCACCTGGGCCTCCAGGCTGCAGCCTCTCAAGGGACCAGTATGATGCCCATTGTCCCATCTCTGTCACCTTAACCTCCCCCTGCCAAGGGGCTGTCACTTGCCAGGCTTCAGGGCCCCAAACGCAGGGGTAAGCCCCCGAAGTTGGCTGTGGTCCTGTGATCTTCGCCATGGGGGTCCCAGGGATGTCTCACCTGGTCCTCATCAGCGTCATCAGAGAGGACATCTGGTCCCGGTCAGTAAGCTTGGGCAGGGAGCCCTGATGATAAGGCTGGTCACATCTTCTCGCCCGCAGCTGGGCCACTTAGAGGAGGGGTCGTCTTTCCCATCCCCCCTTCAGGACATTGTGTGTCCCAGGTCGGTTCTCAAGATGCGGGACCCCTGCCCAGAAGCATCTCTTGGCTCCAGTGCCACTGTCACATGCTACCCCCCCCCCACTAGGCCATTTCTCTTCAGGGCTCCCTGCAGCTCCAACACCAGACTGAAAAGCCTGGCTCATCTCCACCTTGCTCACATTGCGGGGGGGGGGGGGGGG
>NW_024424897.1:775070-782447 GCF_017311325.1 Ursus maritimus
GGGGGGGGGGGGGGGGGGGAACACCCACCCTGAGCTCAAATCTGCCCCAAGATGCCACACTGTCCCTGGCTCCTTGGTGTCTGGGCTGAGCCCCGATGGCCCCATCCCAGCCATTTTGGGTACCCATGGCTGGGTGGTCAGGCCCAACACCTCTGTGCACATGGTCCAGTCCTGCCCACATGACCTGGCCCCTGCCTTCAGGCCATCCCTGCCCGTCTCAGCCAGCCACCCCCCACGGCCTCTAGAATCCCCTGCCAGGCAGAGCTGGTCTGGTGGGAACTCCACTCCCATCTACTTCCAGGGAGCCAGGGGAAGGGTCCAAGCAGAGGAGGGGCCCTGAGGGGGAGCTGCGTCCACAGCCAACACGCACACCCCTCCACATCTTTGCCCTGCCCCACCTACAGCTCGCTCTCCCTCCCGTCAGCCTGCCTCTGACGGCCGGAACTGCCCCGGGGGACAAGCAGCCCTCGGCCTTGCAGACGATGGCCAGGTGGGGTCCCCAGCCCTCCATGCACGCGGTGGAGCCGCATAGCAGCCACCTGCCTTGCTGTGGGGCCCCGCGGAGCACGGGGCGGGCGGGGGCTCAAAGGAGGGCCGTGTGCCCTCTGGCGGCAGGACTCGGCAGCGGCGGGGAGCCAGCCCAGCTAGCGTCTCCTGGCTCCCCCCACCAGGCCTGGAAGGGAGGGCCACGTTCATGGACTCTCCTTGACAGCTGGAGAAACTGAGGTCTACCGGTGGCAGGAGCCTTTGACAGAAATGGAGCACCCCCAGCCTCAAGGAGGATTCCCCAGTTTGCAGGGCGTGGGCTGTGGACCCGCCAGAGGGTCTCCCCACGGCCGTCCACGGTGGTTCACAGCTTAGCTTCCTGCAGGCGTTTGGGCCTTTTGATCTCCTCTCGGTGGACCCCCTGCAGGGTCTGAGGCTTCGCCAGACTTGCCATCCCTGGGGCCTTGGGTCCGGCCTTGAAACTCCTGCAATTGTTAAGTCCTGGGCTTTAAGCCTAGTCACAAACGTCGATGTGGGGAGGCCTCTCTCTACCCCAATTCAATCCCATCTCCTACATGGGGCGACTGGAGGCTGGCAGCTCAGGCAGGAAAGGACTCACCAGGGCAGAACAAAGGAGGCACGGGAATGTATGGAGGGGTGAGGGGACATAGGAATGTAGGGGCGGGGAGGGGACACGGGAACGTTTGGGGGGGTGAGGGGACGTGGGAATATAGGGGCAGTGAGGAGACATGGGAACGTTTGGGGGGGTGAGGGGACACGGGAATGTATGGGGGGGTGAGGGGATATGGGAATGTGTGGAATTGTCCGTTTCCGGTACCTGTGCCTGTTGTAAGCAGCCCATTGGTCAGCTGGTGCCCGTGGCTATTTCCAGGTAGGTCGCCTGATGAGCCTGTGTGCACTCAGCCTGGTGGTCGCCAGAGGCCCTCTGCCTTCCTCATGGTTCCGTTGCTCAAGCCTACTGCCCCAGAGCGGCCTCTCCATCCTAGACCCCCAGCTTGTCCCCAGGCCCATCACCGTTCGGGAGTAAAGTAACTGCAGTGACCGGTGACCGTCTCCCGAGACCACAGCCAGCATTCTCCAGAGTGGACAGTTGCCGTCCCTCCCACACTCCCCTTCCAGGGCTCCAGGGCCCCCCTGACCCTTGCCTCTAACTGCCCGGCCAACATGGGAAGAGGGGGCTCTGTGGGAGGGCAGGAGCCGAAGTCCCGTGTGCAACGGTCAGCGGCCTACACCCTTCCCGGGGCTGCGAGCTTCCTCTCCCCAATTCTTCTGGCCGACCCTCCTCCTTCCGACTCTCCTCTCCCCTCAAACGTACCCACCTCTGCACGAATCTGGATCAGAACTCAGCACTGCCTGCCACCCCCCACAAGCCCCACAAGCGGTCACTGAACAAGATTGGCTTTCACTGCTGTGACTAACGTTGGGTTGTGTCGACCTTTCGAGGCCCTGGGTGCCTCTGACACACTCAAAGGCCTCCAAGATAGCTCTCCGTGGGCTTCGGCCCTGCCTGCAGACCGGCCTGCCTACCGCTCCCCTCCCGGGGTGGACACCGCTCTAGACGGTTGGGGGTCACACTGGGCAAGGTCGCCCAAAGAGGCCACCCCTACCTGGGCTGGGAAGGGGGTGCTGGGCACACTGCTCTGCTAAAAACTCCCTGCCAGCCCCAGGGGGTGGCCCCGCGGGGGGAGCGCAGTCCTCGAGAACCGTGGCCCGCTGACGTTGCCTGGGACTCTGGGTCACAGTCAAGATTCACCGCTGCTGGGTTTAGTTCACGTGTTATCATCTCCGTGCAGAGGGCTGAGTGTTTCCATCGCTCCATTCCCTGAGCCGTGTCATCACTCCCAGCCCACGGCTTCCTGGTCGAGGCCGGCCAGCACGCACTGACGCACACCCGCCACGTCAGGGTATCTAAGGGAGCCTGCTCGCCACCATGAGCGTGCGGGGATGACGACTCAGCACACGCTGGAAATACAGCACAAGAAGCCCTCCTGTTGGCAGGAGACCACATCCCAGCAAAGGTTCCTGGGTCTCGGACCCCGATAAGCCTGCTGCGCGGGGTACACACACAGCCTGTACCCCCCACGCACAGCGTGCTCCTCCCCCACACGAGGCTGCTACACACACCCCTGCTCCCCTCCCATGGTGCTCCCCAGTCCTACGGGACTCTCCCCCAGCACCTCAACCCCTCAGCTGTTCCAGGCCAGCACATCCCCACGGTCACCCCCGCTGTGGGCTCAAAGGGAAGGGGCCTGGACGGTCAGGTGTTTCCCATGCTCAGCGCAGCACAGGTCCCAGAGGGGAGTCCTCACCCCCCCATCGCAGGAAACAGAAAAGGCCTCTTATTTATTATACTTTAATTCGGATTACAAATAATTTATAAAAGTAAAAATAAAAGGATAATAGAAGTCTTTAGAAGTTTTAATAAGAATTTAAACAGAACTTCTTTGTATTTGTATCAAGTACGTTTGGAAGCACAGACATCATAAAAGATGACAGAATACTGACCTGGGTCCGTGTAGGCACACGAGACGGCGCAGGCGCTGGTCACAGAATACTGTGATCATGCCCGCCTGCTGAAGGACCACCTGGCTGGGAAACGCACTGTTCACTCACCGAGCCCCTGGTGAGTGCTTCGTCTGGAACCTCATCATCTGAGGACAGTTGTTCTCCTGCCATCGGTGGGGCCGCCAGCTCTTCTGTCCCTTTTGTCTTCTGATTTGTCGTCTGTCGGGTTTCTCCTCTCTGCCTTCTGGACGGCAGCCGGAAGAGACAGACCCTCAAGGGCGTGGGGCGGGAGTGCACCGCAGCTGGCACAGTCTGTGTGCAGGCGCCACCTACACGGTCCTGACAGAGGACAGCACCCAGGTCAGCCCCACACGCCGGTGTCGCTGTCCCCCTTCCGGGTGATGCCCTCATGCTGTGCTTTCTCACTGTTTTAGTCATAGTGGGCGAGGCTGGGAAGAGTTGTGAGTAATGACGAAATAATTCCCAGGATGATGAAGCAGCAAAATGTCTGCGGACACAGGAGATTAAGACCACTGACATGGCCTCGTGGGGCCGGTGGGACGGGGAGTGGGGAGTAATAGCAAGCAAGGGTGCACTTACTCTGTTTAAGCACAAAAGGGCCTGCGGGTTCTGTCTGTACTTTGGAAATGCCAACCCCTTGGTCCTGTGCAGATGATGGCTGGGGGTGGCCAAGGGCTGGTGTAGATGGTGACCAAGGGTGTTTGAGGGTGGCCAAGGGCCAGAGCAGATGGTGACAAAGTGTGTCCAAGCGTGACCAAGGGTGACTGAGGGCCAATGTGGATGGTGACTCCGGGTGTCTAAGGGTGACCAAGGGTGTCTGAGGGTGGTCAACAATGGCCAAAGGCCAGAGCAGATGGTGACCGAGGGTGTTTGAGGGTTGCCAAGGGTGTCTGAGTGTGACCAAGGATCTGAGTGTGTCTGAGGGTGTCCGAGTGTGTCTGGGGGTGACCAAGGATCTGAGCGTGTCTGGGGATGACCGAGGATCTGAGGGTCTCTGAGGGTGACCGAGGATCTGAGTGTGTCTTGGGGTGACCGAGGATCTGAGGGTCTCTGAGGGTGACCAAGGATCTGAGTGTGTCTTGGGGTGACCGAGGATCTGAGGGTGTCCGAGGGTGTCCGAGTGTGTCTGGGGGTGACCGAGGATCCGAGGGTGTCTGAGGGTGTCCGAGGATCCGAGTGTGTCTGGGCGTGACCGAGGATGCGAGTGTGTCTGGGGGTGACCGAGGATCCGAGTGTGTCTGGGGGTGACCGGGGATCCGAGGGTGTCTGGGGGTGACCGAGGATGCGAGTGTGTCTGGGGGTGACCGAGATCCGAGTGTGTCTGGGCGTGACCGAGGATCCGAGCGTGTCTGGGGATGACCGAGGATCTGAGGGTGTCTGGGGGTGTCCGAGGATCTGAGGGTGTCTGAGGGTGACCGAGGATCCGAGTGTGTCTGGGCGTGACCGAGGATGCGAGCGTGTCTGGGGGTGACCGAGGATCCGAGGGTGTCTGAGTGTCTTGGGGTGACCGAGGATCTGAGGGTGTCCGAGGGTGTCCGAGTGTGTCTGGGCGTGACCGAGGATCCGAGCGTGTCCGGGGATGACCGAGGATCTGAGGGTGTCTTGGGGTGACTGAGGATCTGAGGGTGTCCGAGGGTGTCCGAGTGTGTCTGGGGGTGACCGAGGATCCGAGCGTGTCTGGGGATGACCGAGGATCTGAGGGTGTCTGGGGGTGTCCGAGGATCTGAGGGTGTCTGAGGGTGACCGAGGATCTGAGTGTGTCTTGGGGTGACTGAGGATCTGAGGGTGTCCGAGGGTGTCCGAGGGTGTCCGAGTGTGTCTGGGGGTGACCGAGGATCCGAGTGTGTCTGGGCGTGACCGAGGATCCGAGGGTGTCTGGGGGTGACCGAGGATCTGAGGGTGTCTGGGGGTGACCGAGGATCCGAGTGTGTCTGGTGACCGAGGATCCGAGGGTGTCTGGGGGTGTCCGAGGGTGTCTGGGGGTGACCGAGGATCCGAGGGTGTCTGGGGGTGTCCGAGGATCCGAGGGTGTCTGGGGGTGACCGAGGATCCGAGGGTGTCTGGGGGTGACCGAGGATCCGAGTGTGTCTGGGGGTGACCGAGGATCCGAGTGTGTCTGGGGGTGTCCGAGGATCCGAGTGTGTCTGGGGGTGACCGAGGATCCGAGGGTGTCTGGGGGTGACCGAGGATCCGAGTGTGTCTGGGGGTGACCGAGGATCCGAGGGTGTCTGGGGGTGACCGAGGATCCGAGTGTGTCTGGGGGTGACCGAGGATCCGAGGGTGTCTGGGGGTGTCCGAGGATCCGAGTGTGTCTGGGGGTGACCGAGGATCCGAGGGTGTCTGGGGGTGACCGAGGATCCGAGTGTGTCTGGGGGTGACCGAGGATCCGAGGGTGTCTGGGGGTGTCCGAGTGTGTCTGGGGGTGACCGAGGATCCGAGGGTGTCTGGGGGTGACCGAGGATCCGAGGGTGTCTGGGGGTGACCGAGGATCCGAGGGTGTCTGGGGGTGTCCGAGGATCCGAGTGTGTCTGGGGGTGACCGAGGATCCGAGGGTGTCTGGGGGTGACCGAGGATCCGAGTGTGTCTGGGGGTGACCGAGGATCCGAGGGTGTCTGGGGGTGACCGAGGATCCGAGTGTGTCTGAGCGTGACCGAGGATCCGAGGGTGTCTGAGGGTGTCCGAGGATCCGAGTGTGTCTGGGCGTGACCGAGGATCCGAGTGTGTCTGAGCGTGACCGAGGATCCGAGGGTGTCTGGGGGTGACCGAGGATCCGAGTGTGTCTGGGCGTGACCGAGGATCCGAGTGTGTCTGGGCGTGACCGAGGATCCGAGGGTGTCTGGGGGTGACCGAGGGTGCCTGAGGGTGACCGAGCGCCCCGGGGGTCCGCGTTCTGGGACTTCAGGCGTTTCCGCCATAGGTCAGTCTGCGCCCCCAGTTACATGGTTTGAACCTGCAACATCTGCAGTCCGGGCGCTGAAGGCCGGGAGCGCTAAGGCACAATCTGGGCGGTGCTCGCTGCGTGTTTGAAATGTCTCATTAAACAAAAGCCTGAAGGGCAGACGGCAGGATTTTTAGCCCTTCTGGGTTGTCCACACTGGACGACCAGTTTGCCAGGGGCGAGAGGGTCCCCGGAGCTCGGAGCAGAGCCAGCCAGACCGAGGCGCACCGCACCCCAACTCCCAGAGCTCGGCCCCGCCCCCGTCCTCAGCCCTGCCGGCCGCCGTAGCGGAGACTGCCTGACCCGGCCGGGCCAATCACAATACAAGCCGCGGCCTCGACGATTGGGCCAGCAGTGGGCACATGACTCCAACCCACCAATCAGAGCCCGGGGGTGTCTATTTAAGGCAGAGCCGGCGGCTGTGGCCTGGCGGGGTACTTTCGGGCTCTGGTCCTTCGGTCCGGGACGGTCACCTTTCTGCCTCTCCCGGAAGGGCGACTTCCAAGGCGGGTCCCGAATCAGCACGCGCCGGTCGGACCCTGTCCCGTGTCTCGGGAGGGAACCGGGGGGACACGAATCCGAGGCTGGGGCGGGGTCCTTGCTGGTGGTCAGCCCCGGCGTTCGCCTGCCCCGGGCGGTAAGGTCAGGTGTGGGTCTGGGGGCGAAGCGCCCGGCTCCGTGGCTGTCGGTACGCTCAGAGCGGTGCGGCCACCCCCACTATCTTGCAATGTTTCCGCCACCCCCGAATGACCCCGAGCCTAGGCAGCCAGCAATCCGTGGTCGCTGTACGGTTACCGGTATCACGTGGGACATACTTAGCCTAAAACCGCGTTCCTGGTTCGTCTGAAGTACAGGTTTCAGTGCGCGCCTTGTATTTCTGTTTGCTAAATGTGGCCCCTCTAAGGGGGGTACCCAATAACCCTCACCCAGGGGAGCCCTGACACTGACCGGATCCCAGCATCGTCTGCCCGTAGGGCAGACTCTCACGGCTACCACCACCCTCAGATCAAGAAAGCGAGCTCCGACGCAGCAGGCGCCCCGGCCACGGGCACGGCCTCTGCGGAGGGTTCGGGGTGCTCGTGCCATGCTGGCGCGGGGACAATTAGGGTGGCTTTAGGTCCAGCAGGTCCCGAAGATCTTCGCGAGTGTATTTTTTCTGAAAAGTCCCTCTTTCCATTCATTCTACTTCTCTCGGTGTGTTTTAGAATAGTTGTATTTGCTTGTTTGTTAAATCACAGCATTGCAGTTTTGCTGTTTTTAACCATTACCCACAACGCCACAATCATGCGACTGGGGTCTCTGGGCAGCTCTGCACTTCCTTCCCTTCACCTGGCAGGCCGGGGGTGGGGTGGAGGGACTGCGGCTGGCTCCTCCCCTCCCTGGCCCCTTTAACAGCAGGGTAAACT